>NC_091173.1:25839670-25909670 GCF_040958095.1 Procambarus clarkii | reverse complement strand
ATGAAAATTCAAATTATCAATGCAATCGGAAATATTGAAATAATATCGCAACATAATATAGCGTGGGTTGCTCTTACGTGCAACAGACGGTGCTGTTTTTCAAAAAAGGCATGGTTTTACCTGTCACAAGTGTGGCATCTATACTTATACTCACGAAATGAATGGTATGGTAAACAACATAGCTCAATTGCAATGCAATGTCACAATAACATTTAATAACAATAATAACAATAACATTTAAATATACTTTAAGATATAATCTAGAAGAAAATAAGAACATTGAAACGGTTCATGAACTCGATTTCAATAAAGGACACTATGGGGAACTTTGAAAAACAGTTAATGAGTATAATTAGACAGACTTGTTGCTAGGCAGAGGAGTAAATAATGAGATATATAGCAAATTTTGCAAAATATACGGCACACAAACATTCATACCCAAACAAAGCAAAATGCTAGGTAAGAACAAAGCAGTTGGCCCGTAGGGGAAAGGTGATACCCACAAGACTGGAATACAAGTCATTAACAAGCACACAAGTACTACACCACACAACAACCGCACTACTACCAGAACTGGACGAATCACTACCAAAACAACACACCCAAAATGGAAATGGAAATAACCAATCACAGGTCAGAGAACTACTGAGATTCTGTGACAAATTCTCGCTCAATCAGGAAATAACAAAACGGACTAGGAACGAGAACACACTCGACCTCATATTCACGAACAATGATGAGCTAATCAGAGACATTACAGTCTCAGACACTACGTACATGGACCACAAGCTCATTGAAGTGCAAACTAACATCAATAACGGTAGTAGGCCCAAGAGAAACAACAAGCGAGAAGGGCTATTCAATATATTCAATTTTAATAATAAAAGGATAGACTGGGAGAAAATAAACAGGGAACTTACAAACATTCAAGCCTCTGCATCTTTTTATTACCTAGAAAATGTTCTAGGTAATAAAAATCCTACACAAGGAAAAGCAAAAACCACTGGATTGTATTGGACCTATTCGTACTAGTGAAGGTTCATATACTGAGGATGACAAAGAAATTAGTGAAATCCTAAAAAAGCAGTATGAGGACATGTTTAGCACTCCGATACAAAGCATGAAAGTGGAGGATCCGGACAACTTCTTAATGGGTGATATCCAAACCCCTGTAAATATAACTGATATCAACACGAGTGTGACAGATTTTGAAAGAGAAATTGACAATGTGCCCATGCATTCAGCCAGGGTCCAGACTCATGGAATTCAATATTTATAAATAAATGCAAAGTGCCAGTAGCACAGGCACTCAATATAGTGTGGAGGAAGAGCTTGGACACGGGGGAGATACCAGAGGCTCTTAAAGCAGCAGACATAGCTCCTCTACACAAGGGAGGTAGTAAAGCATTGGCAAAGAATTATAGACCAGTTGCACTAACATCCCACATAATAAAATTATTTGAGAGTGATCAGGAGTCAGGTTACTAGTTTTATAGAGACCAATGACCTCCACAATCCAGGCCAACATGGATTTAGAGCAGGAAGATATTGAAATATCTCTTACAGCTATCTCTCATGTCCTCTACTTGTACAGTACAGCTACTTGACCATTACGACAAAATCACTGAGATATGAGATAATGTTGATACTAACCTCATCTACTCAGACTCCAACCCACTCATATTAAATAATGATGTAAACAATAAATTAAAAAAAAATCCACTTATTAATGTCAACCAACAAACTCTCACTAAACATAGAAAGGACCTACAACATCTTACTTGGGAGCAAATCAACAAATGCAATTCATCTACAGTTACACAATGTTAACATCAGAAATAAAAAAGATGGTAAGTTCCTTGGTCTATACTTAGATCTGCCCGAAACGCTATGAGTGCTAGTTGCTTTACAAGAATGTATAACTTCCAGTCACTGTACTCTCCCCCAATGTACCTTCTTGTATATAAAGAAAAAATAAATAAATAAACAAACACATAATAAATCAATACTTACTAAATTTTGTCTATTATGTAGCAAAGAAGCAAGTCTACGGAAGGCTTTTCTGTTGAGTTCGAAGCCCAGATTACTCGTGGTCTCTGAAATAAGTTAAGATTATAAGTATGAAATTTATAAAACCAAATAATAAATCCGGTATTGCTCAATTTCAGATGCAGACGTACTGAATGATATATCAGACTGTCAGCATGGTATTCGATCTGGAAGGTCCAGTGTAACGAATTTACTCAGTTTCTATGATCGAGCCACAGAGATCTATAAAGAATTCTGATCAAGAAAGAGATCTAGGGGTGGTTTTAGATAGAAAACTATAAACTGAGGATCATATTAAGAACATTGTGCGAGGGGCCTATGCTACACTTTCTAACTTTAGAATTGCTTTTAAATACATAGGTCAAAAAGTTTTAAAAGTTCCAGAAGAGCAGCCCAGTGTGTCCCCAAAGAAAGCTCTCCCAGAAAAATGGATTAATAATAAAGTGACTTTGCAAAGGAAGAATTTGAGTTAAAACTAATGTAGAAATATGACCAAACCTAACCTACCCTGATAATTTTGGCAAACCCAATAGCTGATAGTACATGATAGATTTTAGAGCGGGAAGATCATGACTCTCACAGTTACTTGACCTCTATGACAAACCATGAAAATTACCTCTGTTGAAGAAATTGAAAAACTGCAAGCAGATGTTAATAAAGTTTTTAACTGGGCAGAAGAAAATAACATGATGTATGTTTAACAGTGATAATTTCCAAATACTAAGGTGCAGTCAAAATAAAGAAATCAAACATTATACAGGCATCCTAGTTTAGTTCCAAACTAAACCTCTTATCAATTATCTATGACAATCATCACTTTAATGATCAAAATTGCAGATTTTATACTATAAACATCAGATGTCCAGAGTTGTTCAACATCCTCCCAGCAAGTATAAGAAATATTGCCGGAACAACCATGGACATCTTCAAGAGATAACTAGATTGTTTAATAAATGAAATGCCGGACCAACTGGGCTCACGGACCAACCGGGCCAACTTAAATTTATCTGTTGATCAACCCTTGTGTTGCTCAGGGCTAATTAGCATTTGTCACCCACAGGTGCATAACAAAAAAAATAAAAAAATATTTTTTCTTCTTAATCTGTTAATTTGTGTTCTCTGTTTATGGGAAAAATAATAAAAAAATCGTGAGTCTAGTGAGTCTAGACAGTAAATCGTGGTCACACAGTCAGCAGACCATGCTACCTCCCTCCTCACCAAGATTACTCCTCCCACTATATCGCTAATTATCACAACAATCCTGCTATTATCAGAATCCGGGTAATGTTTACAGTCAGGGGTCTTCTGTAATAATATCAAAGCTAAATAATAGCATGAACATGTATATTATGGCACTTTTAGGCGATGCTGTGGTCACAAGCTGAACAGCAGTGCTGCGAGCTCATGCTGCATGCGTCAGGCTTGGTGGCTCACTCAATACTGAGGCCCTCACACCCGGGAATTTGGCCCACGATTTAAAAAAAAAAATGGCGTCTGTTTACAAGAGCCCTGATGAAGGTGAGGTGAACCCCGTGTATCCGCAGGCCGTTTAAATCTTGCATAGTACTCCAATACATCATAAGATGGGATACACAATTTATAGCAAGTCACTCAACCCGATGGTGCATTCAGATACATATTATATATATATATATATATATATATATATATATATATATATATATATATATATATATATATATATATATATATATATATATATATATATATATATATATATATATATATATATATATATATATATATATATATATATATATATATATATTAGTATATTTTGGTAGCAGTCTTTCCTGTAGACATATATTATTAAATATGACCGAAAAAGTAAGATTAATAATTCTAACACGAATTTTCTCAATCTTTCGTACATTACGCTTCACTGTTGGAGGTAAATCAAAAATCAATTCTCCAAAATTCATTTTTATTTCTAGTCTGACGCGACACGGGCGCGTTTCGTAAAACTTATTACATTTTCAAAGACTTTAGTTCACAAATACACAACTGATTAGAACTTACGTATCTCCGATTTTATATCTACATTTGAGTGAGGTGGGAGGGGTGATGTGGCATTAACACAAGACAGAACAAGAGGGGATATTAATAGGGTATTAAAAGTATCAACACAAGACAGAACACAAACAATGGGTATTGAATAGAAGTGTTTGTAGAAAGCCTATTGGTCCATATTTCTTGATGCTTCTATATTGGAGCGGAGTCTTGAGGTGGGTAGAATATAGTTGTGCAATAATTGGCTGTTGATTGCTGGTGTTGACTTCTTGATGTGTAGTGCCTTGCAAACGTCAAGCCGCCTGCTATCGCTGTATCTATCGATGATTTCTGTGTTGTTTACTAGGATTTCTCTGGCGATGGTTTGGTTGTGGGAAGAGATTATATGTTCCTTAATGGAGCCCTGTTGCTTATGCATCGTTAAACGCCTAGAAAGAGATGTTGTTGTCTTGCCTATATACTGTTTTTTTTGGAGCTTACAGTCCCCAAGTGGGCATTTGAAGGCATAGACGACGTTATTCTCTTTTAAAGCGTTCTGTTTTGTGTCTGGAGAGTTTCTCATGAGAAGGCTGGCCGTTTTTCTGGTTTATAGTAAATCGTCAGTTGTATCCTCTGATTTTTGTCTGTAGGGATAACGTTTCTATTAACAATATCTTTCAGGACCCTTTCCTCCGTTTTATGAGCTGTGGAAAAGAAGTTCCTGTAAAATAGTCTAATAGGGGGTATAGGTGTTGTGTTAGTTGTCTCTTCAGAGGTTGCATGGCTTTTCACTTTCCTTCTTATGATGTCTTCGATGAAACCATTGGAGAAGCCGTTATTGACTAGGACCTGCCTTACCCTACAGAGTTCTTCGTCGACTTGCTTCCATTCTGAGCTGTGGCTGAGAGCACGGTCGACATATGCGTTAACAACACTCCTCTTGTAACTGTCAGGGCAGTCGCTGTTGGCATTTAGGCACATTCCTATGTTCGTTTCCTTAGTGTAGACTGCAGTGTGGAAACCTCCGCCCTTTTCCATGACTGTTACATCTAGAAAGGGCAGCTTCCCATCCTTTTCCATCTCGTAAGTGAAACGCAGAACGGAACTCTGCTCAAATGCCTCCTTCAGCTCCTGCAGATGTCTGACATCAGGTACCTGTGTAAAAATGTCGTCAACATACCTGCAGTATATGGCCGGTTTCAAGTTCATGTCGACTAAGACTTTTTGCTCGATGGTACCCATGTAGAAGTTTGCAAACAGGACACCTAGGGGAGAACCCATGGCGACCCCATCTACTTGCTTATACATGTGCCCATCCGGGCTCAAGAAGGGTGCCTCTTTAGTTCAAGCTTGGAGTAGTTTCCTCAGCATATTTTCTGGCATGTCAAGAGGAGTACTGGCTGGATCTGGCTGTCAGACATCTGCAGGAGCTGAAGGAGGCATTTGAGCAGAGTTCCGTGCTGCGTTTCACTTACGAGATGGAAAAGGATGGGAAGCTGCCCTTTCTAGATGTAACAGTCATGGAAAAGGGCGGAGGTTTCCACCCTGCAGTCTACACTAAGGAAACAAACATAGGAATGTGCCTAAATGCCAACAGCGACTGCCCTGACAGGTACAAGAGTAGTGTTGTTAACGCATATGTCGACCGTGCTCTCAGCCACAGCTCAGAATGGAAGCAAGTCGACGAAGAACTCTGTAGGGTAAGGCAGGTCCTAGTCAATAACGGCTTCTCCAATAGTTTCGTCGAAGACATCATAAGAAGGAAAGTGAAAAGCCATGCAACCTCTGAAGAGACAACTAACACAACACCTATACCCCCTATTAGACTATTTTACAGGAACTTCTTTTCCACAGCTCATAAAACGGAGGAAAGGGTCCTGAAAGATATTGTTAATAGAAACGTTATCCCTACAGACAAAAATCAGAGGATACAACTGACGATTTACTATAAAACCAGAAAAACGGCCAGCCTTCTCATGAGAAACTTTCCAGACACAAAACAGAACGCTTTAAAAGAGACTAACGTCGTCTATGCCTTCAAATGCCCACTTGGGGACTGTAAGCTCCAAAAAAACCAGTATATAGGCAAGACAACAACATCTCTTTCTAGGCGTTTAACGATGCATAAGCAACAGGGCTCCATTAAGGAACATATAATCTCTTCCCACAACCAAACCATCGCCAGAGAAATCCTAGTAAACAACACAGAAATCATCGATAGATACAGCGATAGCAGTCGGCTTGACGTTTGCGAGGCACTACACATCAAGAAGTCAACACCAGCAATCAACAGCCAATTATTGCACAACTATATTCTACCCACCTCAAGACTCCGCTCCAATATAGAAGCATCAAGAAATATGGACCAATAGGCTTTCTACAAACACTTCTATTCAATACCCATTGTTTGTGTTCTGTCTTGTGTTGATACTTTTAATACCCTATTAATATCCCCTCTTGTTCTGTCTTGTGTTAATGCCACATCACCCCTCCCACCTCACTCAAATGTAGATATAAAATCGGAGATACGTAAGTTCTAATCAGTTGTGTATTTGTGAACTAAAGTCTTTGAAAATGTAATAAGTTTTACGAAACGCGCCCGTGTCGCGTCAGACTAGAAATAAAAATGAATTTTGGAGAATTGATTTTTGATTTACCTCCAACAGTGAAGCGTAATGTACGAAAGATTGAGAAAATTCGTGTTAGAATTATATATATATATATATGTCATACCTAGTAGCCAGAACGCACTTCTCAGCCTACTATGCAAGGCCCGATTTGCCTAATAAGCCAAGTTTTCATGAATTAATGTTTTTTCGACTACCTAACCTACCTAACCTAACCTAACCTACCTTTTTTGGCTACCTAACCTAACCTAACCTACAAAGATAGGTTAGGTTAGGTTAGGTAGGGTTGGTTAGGTTTGGTCATATATCTACGTTAATTTTAACTAAAATAAAAAAAAATTGACCTCATACATAATGAAATGGGTAGCTTTATCATTTCATAAGAAAGAAATTAGAGAAAATATACTAATTCAGGAAAACTTTGCTTATTAGGCAAATCGGGCCTTGCATAGTTGGCTGAGAAGTGCGTTCTGGCTACTAGGTACGACATATATATATATATATATATATATATATATATATATATATATATATATATATATATATATATATATATTTATATATATATATATATATATATATATATATATATATATATATATATATATATATATATATATATATATACTCATCCATCAATAAAGCAATTAGGGATTTTCCTAGGGCTGACAACCTAGTCCGCCTCCCCAAACACACCAAACACCGCCGAGGCAGACCAAGTACGACAATCAGCGACAACAGAAAATTAGGTACCCAAGTCAGCAAGAAAATTGAAGAGGGCAATACAGTCGGGGCACTCAGGTTGATCACAAGTGAGGACAAAATTTTGCCCAGGGATGAAACCACAGCCCAAGCACTGAGAGAAAAACACCCCCTCAGGGCCGTAGGTGGACCTCCCCCACAGGTCAGGCTCGCCGCTAACCAGGAACCTCTCGTCCTCCGGGAGTCAGAGGTTTATAAAGCTATCGTTTCATTTCCCCCGGGCTCCTCAGGAGGCTACACAGGGGTAAGACCTCAACATGTGAAGGAAATGGTGAACCCTGTTCTTGGCCCAGCTGCAGAAGCGCTCCTGACAGAAATCACAACGTTTGTCAACAACTGCCTCTTCGGGTTAATCCCTGATGAAATCAAACCATTCTTCTTTGGTGCATCCCTATGTGCCCTTAAAAAGAAGGGGGGAGGGATCAGACCCATTGCCGTTGGTAATACCCTTCGCCGCCTAGTTGCAAGGGCTGCTGTCAGAAGTATCCGAATGGAAGCAGCCACCATGCTGCAACCCAACCAGCTGGGGTTTGGAGTCCCCCAAGGCTGTGAAGCAGCGGCTCATGCTGCACGAGCCTACATTAGCTCTCTTACTGAAGACCAGGCAGTAGTAAAATTAGATTTTAAAAACGCTTTCAACTCGGTCAAAAGGGAAGCAATCCTCACTGCAGTCCAGGAACATTGCCCAAGCATTCTCCCGTTTGTGTCAGCAGGCTACAGCAAAGACTCAACCCTCCTGTTTGGCAAACATGAAGTCACCTCAGCAGAGGGAATTCAACAGGGTGACCCACTTGCACCGTTCCTCTTTTGCATAGCGGTTCGAGAAATTACAACCAGACTGTCCAGCGAGCTCAACATTTGGTTCCTTGATGATGGCACTCTGGCAGGCACACAAGATTCCCTGCTAGAAGACCTACAGCTGGTGAAGACACGGGGGGAGTCCATGGGTCTCGTTCTTAACCCCTCCAAGTGCGAAATTATTGCATCCAGTGAAGTAATCATTAGAGCAGTGAAATCAGTTCTACCAGAAGCCTCAGTCGTTAAACCTACCGACAGCACACTACTCGGAGCACCTCTGGGCCACAATGCCATTGCTGCAGTCCTTGACGAAAAGTTTAGAGACCTAAAGAGGATGGAAGAGAGAATTGGGGACTTGGACTCCAACGATGCCCTCTACCTTCTCACAAAGTGCCTTACCTTGCCCAGGCTAACATACTTCTTAAGGTGTGCACCAACTTTTGGCAACCCACTTCTAAATCAATATAATGAGCTCCTCAGGTCAATATTCAGGAAGGCGCTCAACCTAGATTTAGATGACAGTCAGTGGGACCAAGCAACACTACCAGTGAGATTTGGAGGGATAGGCATACGAAAGGCAACTGAGGTAGCACTTCCAGCATTCTTATCCTCATGTACAGCAGCCAACGAATTGGTAAGGCAGATCCTACCAGAGCGTATGAGAGAGACAGCGGGAACTCATGATCAAACGTTCATCGAAGCAGCCAGACAATGGGACACCATTGCACACCCTCAACTCCGACCACAAGTCCCAAAAGACCACAAGCAGGCCCACTGGGATAGCCCCATAATGGAAAAGACTGTCACAGCAATGATTGACAACGCTGATGATGAAAACAAAGCCCGCCTCCTAGCAGTAACAGCACCCCACGCCGGGGATTTTTTATTTGCTGTGCCCAATGCAGCCCTGGGAACTCGCCTCAGTCATGACGCTCTCCGCATTGGAGTTGCCCTTCGCCTTGCCGCCCCCATCCTCACCGAACATAGGTGCATCTGCGGAACTGCGATGGCAGACCAATATGGTCGTCATGGTCTGGTATGTCGTAAATCACAGGGTAAAATTGCAAGACATGAAGAAGTCAACGACATCATCAAGAGGAGCCTCGCCACAGCCCGCTGCCCGGCACAAAGAGAACCACACTTATCCAGACCTAACGACCCTCAGAAGCGCCCTGATGGGGTCACCTTGCTACCTTGGAAGGATGGTAAGCAAGTGGTATGGGACTACACGTGCGCTGCCACACTGGCCAGTACCTACCTCCACTACAGCACACGTGAAAGCGGTGGTGCTGCTTCTTTCAGGGAATCGCAGAAAATTATTAAATACAGAGGTCTAGCACACTGCTACAGCATTGTTCCGATCAGCTCGGAGACCCTCGGTTCGTGGGGAAAATGTGCATTGAAGTTCCTGAAGGAATTGGGGGACAAATTGATCAGCGCTACAAAAGAACAGAGAGCAAAAAGTTTCTTGTTCCAGCGCCTCTTTCTTGTTCCAGCGCCTCAGTGTTGCGATTCAGAGGGGAAATGCCTGTTGCGTCTTGGGCACTAGTCCAACTTCAGAGGAATTCGAAGAAGTGTTTGACTTGCAACAATGATCGAACCCGTCTGTGACATTCATCAATGTTTCCCATTGTTGTCTTTTTCAAGAGATCCATAACCTTTAAGCACCTTTTTGCATTATTATTTTTGTATCAACCCATGTATATCTTGTAACCATCAAATGCATAATAAAGCACAAAAAATAAAAAAGGAAGGGGGTGGTAGGAGAAAAGCACGCAGAAACTGTATTGGAGGGGATTTAAACATTCCCTCTAATGCGTTATGCGTGGTTTCCTCCGAGGCTATGGGTCCCCCTTCTTCCAGCTAGAGGTGGTACTCCCTTCCATTTTGAAAAAAAAAAAAAAAAAAAAAAAATATATATATATATATATATATATATATATATATATATATATATATATATATATATATATATATATATATATATATATATATATATATTTATACATATATATTATACATATATATATATAAAGTAAATAAATAAATAAATGCCCATAGGACACTACAAACGGGTGCTAAACATTTCAAGTGTGTTGAATGCGGGCCAAAGATTCAGAAAACGTTCCAGTACAATAAGTCACATGATTGTGCATACGGTTGACAAATCTCATGAATGTCCTGAGTGTGGCAAGGGATTCAGTTGTTTGCGACTTATAAAAACTCACAGAAAGGTGCATACAGCTGATAAACCTCTCGTGTATCATGAGTGTGGAAAAGCTTCAGATGGTGCATTCAGATGATGAACATTACCTAGTTCCTTCATTTGGGAAGAATGAAGACATATTGGTGCATTCGGATGATAAAAACTAACTACTGTAGTTCAATTGATCAACAGACTGTGTATTATATGCAGACTGTATGTGGATCTGCGGGCCACTCCAAACAACAGCCTGGTGGACCAAGCTCCACCAGGCCTAAAGCACAAAGTGGTCCACTGGCACCGGCAACTTTAACCATAAACGTTCTCAAAGCTTACTAAAAATGATTGAATTAGACTAGACTACAGCAATCTTAACCTTGTATCTGTTTCCACCAATCTTGTTCAGTACATGCTTCAACATATCAGCAATACTTGATATGCAAATATATACACATATATCCATATACAGTACATACACATACATATATAATACAAAAACTATCAAATTTACTTACTTAATATTACATTGTAAATATTCAAGGTTTTGAAGACACTTTTCTTCTTGCGCTCAACAAGGTAAGGCTTGCACCACAAAGCAAAGGGCTCTATCTTCTTCATCATTCATCTCACTGTGTCATTACAATATGCACCTCCCAACTAGGACAGCATTTGTACCTGTTACAATAATGCATAAACTTTAAGGCAATAGAGTATAATGTATGTCTTTCAATCTCAACATTAGATTTTATAACTTTCTAATGTAATAAATAAATACCATTAAACTATTTTCTGTTTAACTGTTAGAAAAAATCAATTAGATATATAAAAAGAAATAAAAAAGATTACATGGATAGTAAAATCTGGATTCCCAACTACAATTTATATAGATGTGATAGAGAAACTAGGTCAAATGGAGGAGTAGGTCAGTATATTAAACAGCACCTGATGTGCACAGAGCTACTAAACTCAATGTGGTGGTAGAGGTTCTTGGAATTAAGGAAGAAAAATAAACCTAATTATTATTCTAATATATAAACTGCCTGATATAAAGGTTGAGGAATTCACAGACAGCACATACTGTGCCGGCATCAACTGCCGTGCCTGCCTCACATGCCGTGCCTGCCTCACATGCCGTGCCGGCATCAACTGCCGTGCCTGCCTCACATGCCGTGCCAGCATCAACTGCCGTGCCTGCCTCACATGCCGTGCCGGCATCAACTGCCGTGCCGGCATCAACTGCCGTGCCGGCATCAACTGCCGTGCCGGCATCAACTGCCGTGCCGGCATCAACTGCCGTGCCGGCATCAACTGCCGTGCCGGCATCAACTGCCGTGCCGGCATCAACTGCCAAGCCGGCATCAACTACCGTGCCGGCATCAACTGCCGTGCCTGCCTCACATGCCGTGCCGGCATTCGGATGATAAAAAATATCCATATGCAGTATATACACATACATATATAATACAAAAATTATCAAATTTACTTACTTAATATTACATTGGAAATATTCAAGGTTTTGAAGACACTTTTCTTCTTGCGCTCAACGAGGTAAGGCTTGCACCACAAAGCAAAGGGCTCTATCTTCTTCATCATTCGTCTCACTGTGTCATTACAGTTAAATTAAAATTAAAATTATTAAATTGTATTAAAAATCTAAAAATAAGTCATGCATTATATACAATTTGTGGAGAACTGTCTGCTGAGAAAAGCTGGTGTAGGGGTTGTCACAAGAGTGAGTAATAATCAAAGCTGATGCATATAACATCCTTGTCAGGCACATGCAAAAGTGAACACTCCCAGATTTGGAGACATGCAGAAATGTAACATGTGGAAATGGAGGCATGCCAAAACAAAGACATGCATAAATTAGAAATATTAGAAAATTAACTTTCGGAAGCAGCGTGGTAGACACGGTTGGAACAAGTTAGGCGAGAGGGTGGTGGAGGCCAAAACCTTCAGTAGTTTCAAAGCATTATAGTTTTGGAGCTTTGAAGACTTAAAGGATTGTGCATTCTGATAGGCTTTTTGAGTGTACTGAGTGTTTTGGAAAGAATCAAAGTACGGAGCAATGTTAAGAGTCACATGCTAATACATTCAGGCAATAAACCTCATGAATGTTTTAAGTGTGGAAAAAGATTCAGTCAACTTGCTCATATGAAGGTTCACATGATGGTGCATTTGGGTTTTAAACCGTATGAGTATCCAGAATGTGGGAAAAGATTTAGTTAACTTTCTCATGTGAAGACTCACATGATCGTGCATACAGGTGACAAACCTTATGAATGTCCAGAGCGTGGGAATGGATTTGGTCAACTGGGACCTACGAATACTGATTTTCGTTCTTTTCTGTTACTAGTAATTTTTTTAATTTTCTTACAAAATACCTGTTAACATTTTTAAATTTTTATACAAATTACCAAATTAAATTTATCTGCGATGAAGAACCTGTCCAAAGCCCTATGGGTGTTAATTGCTTTACAAGAATTTAAAAATATAAATGCTTTGTACTCAAATAAACCTATGTACCTACTAGTATGTATGTATATCTATATGTATATGTATATGTATATGTATACATACATATATATATATATATATATATATATATATATATATATATATATATATATATATATATATATATATTTATATATATATATATATATTATATATATATATTATATATATATAATTAAGTAAATAAATAAATGCTCATAGAATGCTACATACGGTTGCTAAACATTTAAAGTGCACTGAATGTTGGGAAAAAATTAAGAAAGAGCAGAGTGGCCTGCGGGCCGCTCCAAGCAACAGCCTGGTGGAACACCCTCCACCAGGCCCATAGCCAAAAGTGGTCTACTGGGACCAGGGATTAAATGCTACCAGCTAGGGCAAAGGAAGTTTAGGACTACAGTGTCTAGCAAAATACCTGCTATGGGACCTGGGATCAAATGCTAGCAGCTAGGACAAAGGAAGTTTAGGACTACAGTGTATAGCAAAATATAGTTAAATGTATTAAGTTTAATTAATGTAATGTACAATTTTTAATTAATGTTCATTTATAATTAATGTAATGTACAAAATTATTTAATGTACCATAGCAAATATTTATTTTTATTTATTTATTTATTTATATACAAGAAGGTACATTGGGTTTGTGAGAATACATAGCATAGTATTAACAATCTTATAAAGCCACTAGCTCTGACTGATTACATTGAGAGCTTGATTGGTAATTTAAACAAAAATAATAGGCACCACACAGCAGATTGATAGCACATATAAGAAGCCCACCACACACTACAACCACCACCACACACTACTGTTATTATCTCACTCTACAACCTCCACCACACACTACAACCACCACCACACACTACTGTTATTATCTCACTCTACAACCTCCACCACACACTACAACCACCACCTTATTCTTATTTTTTATTTATTAATTTTATTCACTATTTATTCATTCTTATTTTTTCTCAACACAATTTATACTTTAATTATGCGGATCAGGACATCACCTGATCAAACATTATTTGACCACCATCAAACACACACATTTCGTGTGTGTTTGACGCTCACTGATATGTTCCAGCGTTGTTTTATATATGGTGCTATTCTATCTTACGCTTTGTTGCTCTTTTTTACCAACGGGCTCATAGAACATTCTATTGTGAAAACATTGGCATAAAAATGAATGACGTACATACAATAATAATGTCAGGACAGTGAAATAATTATAAACTTTCAAAGCGCTGTATCGCCCATGTGTCGTCATGTCACTAATACTGGGTAACAGTTCCGCCACTTCCCACACTCTTGCGGGTAGGCCGCGACCATTATTCTACATTTATATTCATATCACCGTGTTGGGAATTTCATTGCGAGTCCATTGATACCAAAATTAACGCTGTAGGACAAGAGTGGAAGTGATAACAATCCCAAGAGTTAAAACATTTTGTTGCTGTTGGGCACTCACGGCGAGTCATCTACGTACTTATTTATTTGGTGCTGGTATCCATATATCTTTTGTGACCGGTTTTACTGATGTTCTTCTAGAGAATTTTATTGCGAACACGTTGGTATCAAAATGAAATACGTAGCTCGAGAACTAAGGTCAGGAGAGTAAAAAGAGTATACACATTTTTGTTTTGACGCTTAAGGTTATTGTGAGTACTCATCGCACTTTGTACTTTTGATTTTAAATTCTTACTAATCATAACTCCAAGTTCCCTTTCGAAATACCCGACTTCGCAATCACAACACCATCTATCTCGTAGCTTGTAACTCTATCATTTCATTACCTAACCTCAAAACTTTACATTTATCAGCATTGAACTGCATCTGTCAACCTTTTGCCCATTTCAAAACTCTATTTAGATCAACTTCAAGAGATAGTGAGTCTTCTTCTGTGTTATTTCCCTACCGATTTTTGTATCACCAGCAAATTTGCAAATGTTGTTACTCAAACCTGAATCTAAATCATTTAAATATACTTTATTATAAACAACAGAGGTCCCAGGACAGAGCTTTGAGGTACTCAACCTACAACATTTTCCAACTCTGACTTAACCCCATTTATACTAACTCTGTTGAGCATTGACCATTTATACATCAACTCTGTTGATGTGAGCACTTAATTGGCGGTCAGTGGTGGAGCTTAATTCTTAAAAAGCAATATATACTATCGATCGTGATATAGTTTAGTATGCGTTTTAAAGAAAAATAGAGCATATCAATGTTATATCACAGAAAACGAATTTATTATAAACTTATGTATTTGTCTTATTTGAAACCACATTGGTTTCATTTTGGATACAAATGTCCATGGAGATTCAGAATGGAAATTAATTATAGTTGAACCTACAGAGAGGAGTTTAAGAATCTGTGGTGAGAGTGATGGACACAGCCTTCACAATTATACTTCAGAGAATGTAAACATCTAAGAGTCATTAGAAATATGTGTAGAATAATAAACCCTACATTGTTTGAGATAGGAAAAACACCATTTGTCATATAGATACTAGCTGTTCTTAAATATTCACCCATTTTGCACCAGCAAGATAACATATAAGATTTTAAGGGTTGACGAATGTTAATCTTCTTGTTTGATAAACTGTGAACTTGAGACATAGTTAATAAGAACACGCCAATATATAAGACAACAAAAAGTTTTCAGATTCTTTCACACCACTTTCCAGCAACTTTTATAATTTATATAAACTATTTTAGAGAATAATACATAAATTATATATTTAAACATGATATTAGTGTTTAGTGGAATGCATAAGGAGTCAAATTGTGTAAAAAGAGCGATTTTTAGAAAATTTGGAAAATTACTTTTTTCTGATCATATATTATAACTAAATGGATTTTGAACGTTTCACTGAGCCAATAAATATCATTCACAATTTATTAATGAATTTTACAAAATAACAATATAAATTTTATATTTAAACATGTAAAAACTATTTGTAATACATTAGGAACAAAATAGTTGTAGAAAAACAATTTATTATAAAACCTTTGAGTTTGGATTTTTTGATTAAAAGTTTCTCAAAGGCTCTCCTGCACCATTCTCAATGCAAATCATTCCCACAACTATGGGAAGAGATAGACGAACGTTTCCTAGATGATTTGTGTTTGCTGCGAAGAGAGTGATGCAGAGGCTGAAGAGAGTGTTGCAGAGGCTTAAGAGAGGGAAGCAGAGGCTCAAGAGAGTGATGTAGAGGCTCAAGAGAGTGATGCAGAGGCTGAAGAGAGTGATGCAGAGGCTCAAGAGAGTGATGTAGAGGCTCAAGAGAGTTATGCAGAGGCTCAAGAGAGTGATGCAGAGGATCAAGAGAGTGATGCAGAGGCTCAAGAGAGTGATGTAGAGGCCTCAAGAGAGGGATTCAGAGGCTTAAGAGAGTGATGCAAAGGCTGAAGAGAGTGTTGTAGAGGCTCAAGAGAGGGATGCAGAGGCTCAAGAGAGTGATGCAGAGGCTCAAGAGAGTGGTGCAGAGGCTCAAGAGAGTTATGCAGATGATCAAGAGAGGGATGCAGAGGCTTATGAGAGTGATGCAGAGGCTGAAGAGAGTGTTGCAGAGGATTAAGAGAGGGATGCAGAGGCTCAAGAGTGATGCAGAGGCTCAGGAGAGTGATGCAGAGGCTCAAGAGAGGGATGCAGAGGCTTAAGAGAGGGATTCAGAGGCTGATGAGAGGGATGTAGAGGCTCAAGAGAGTGATGCAGAGGCTCAAGAGAGTGATGCAGAGGCTCTAGAGAGGAATGCATAGGCTGAAGAGAGTGATGCAGAGGCTAAAGAGAGGGATGCAGAGGCTCAAGAGAGTCATTCAGAGGCTTACGAGAGTGACGCAGAGGCTTAAAAGAGTGATGCAGAGGCTTAAGAGAGGGATGCAGAGGCTCAAGAGAGTGATGCAGAGGCTCAAGAGAGGGATGCAGGGGCTCAAGAGAGGGATGCAGAGGCTCAAGTGAGGGAGGCAGAGGCACAAAAGAGGGATGCAGAGGCTCTTGAGAGTGACGCAAAGGCTCAAGAGAGGGATGCAGAGGCTGAAGAGAGTGATGCAGAGGATCAAGAGAGGGAAGCAAATGCTTAAGAGAGTGATGCAGAAGCTCAAGAGAGGGATGCAGAGGCTCAAGAGAGTGATGCAGAGGATCAAGAGAGGGAAGCAAAGGCTTAAGAGAGTGATGCAGAGGCTCATGAGAGGGATGCAGAGGCTCAAGAGAGTGATGCAGAGGATCAAGAGAGGGAAGCAAAGGCTTAAGAGAGTGATGCAGAGACTCAAGAGAGTGATGCAGAGGATCAAGCGAGTGATGCAGGGGCTCGAGAGAGTGATGCGGAGGCTCATGAGAGGGATTCAGAGGATTAGGAGAGTGATGCAGAGACCTCAAGAGAGTGATGTAGAGGCTCAAGAGAGTGATGCAGAGGATCAAGAGAGGGATGCAGAGGCTCAAGAGAGTGATGCAGAGGATCAAGAGAGGGAAGCAAATGCTTAACAGAGTGATGCAGAAGCTCAAGAGAGGGATGCAGAGGCTCAAGAGAGTGATGCAGAGGATCAAGAGAGTGAAGCAAAGGCTTAAGAGAGTGATGCAGAAGCTGAAGAGAGTGATGCAGAGGCTCAAGAGAGTGATGCAGAGGATCAAGCAAGTGATGCAGGGGCTCGAGAGAGTGATGCGGAGGCTCATGAGAGGGATTCAGAGGCTTAAGAGAGTGATGCAGAGACCTCAAGGGAGTGATGCAGAGGCTCAAGAGAGTGATGCAGAGGATCAAGAGAGCGATGCAGAGGCTTAAGAGAGTGATGCAGAGGCTGAAGAGAGTGTTGCAGAGGCTTAAGAGAGGGATGCAGAGGCTCAAGAGAGTGATGTAGAGGCTCAAGAGAGTGATGCAGAGGCTCGAGAGAGTGATGCAGAGGCCTCAAGAGAGGGATTCAGAGGCTTAAGAGAGTGATGCAGAGGCTGAAGAGAGTGATGCAGATGATCAAGAGAGGGATGCAGAGGCTTATGAGAGTGATGCAGAGGCTGAAGAGAGTGTTGCAGAGGCTTAAGAGAGTGATGCAGAGGCTCAAGAGAGTGATGCAGAGGCTTAAGAGAGGGATGCAGAGGCTGAAGAGAGGGATGTAGAGGCTCAAGAGAGTGATGCAGAGGCTGAAGAGAGTGATGCAGAGGCTCTAGAGAGGGATGCAGAGGCTAAAGAGAGTGATGCAGAGGCTCAAGAGAGGGATGCAGAGGCTAAAGAGAGTCATTCAGAGGCTTACGAGAGTGACGCAGAGGCTTAAGAGAGTGATGCAGAGGCTTAAGAGTGGGATGCAGAGGCTCAAGAGAGTGATGCAGAGGCTCGAGAGAGGGATGCAGGGGCTCAAGAGAGGGATGCAGAGGCTCAAGTGAGGGATACAGAGGCACAAGAGAGGGATGCAGAGGCTCTTGAGAGTGATGCAGAGGCTCAAGAGAGTGATGCAGAGGCTCAAGAGAGGGATGCAGAGGCTCAAGAGAGTGATGCAGAGGATCATGAGAGGGAAGCAAAGGCTTAAGAGAGTGATACAGAGGCTCAAGAGAGGGATGCAAAGGCTCAAGAGAGTTATGCAGAGGATCAAGAGAGGGAAGCAAAGGCTTAAGAGAGTGATGCAGAAGCTGAAGAGCGTGATGCAGAGGCTCAAGAGAGTGATGCAGAGGATCAAGCGAGTGATGCAGAGGCTCGAGAGAGTGATGCGGATGCTCAAGAGAGGGATTCAGAGGCTTAAGTGAGTGATGCAGAGACCTCAAGAGAGTGATGCAGAGGCTCAAGAGAGTGATGCAGAGGATCAAGAGAGGGATGCAAAGGCTTAAGAGAGTGATGCAGAGGCTGAAGAGAGTGTTGCAGAGGCTTAATAAGAGAGGGATGCAGAGGCTCAAGAGAGTGATGTAGAGGCTCAAGAGAGTGATGCAGAGGCTCGAGAGAGTAATGCAGAGGCCTCAAGAGAGGGATTCAGAGGCTTAAGAGAGTGATGCAGAGGCTGAAGAGAGTGATGCAGATGATCAAGTGAGGGATGCAGAGGCATGAGAGAAAGATGCAGAGGCACTTGAAAGTGATGCAGAGGCTCAAGACAAGGATGCAGAGGCTTAAGAGAGTGATGCAAAGGCTCAAGAGAGGGATGCAGAGGCTCAAGAGAATGATACAGAGGCCTAATAGAGGGATGCAGAAGCTCAAGAGAGTGATGCAGAGGCTAAAGAGAGGGATGCAGAGGCTCAAGAGAGTACTCAAAAGGCTCAAGAGAGGGATGCTGAGGACCCAGAGAAGGATGCAGAGGCTCAAGAGAGTGATGTAGAGGCATAAGAGAGAAATGCAGAGGCTCAAGAGAATGATGCAGAGGCTCAAGAGAGTGATGCAGAGGATCAAGATGCAGAGGCTTAAGAGAGTGATGCAGAGGCTCAAAAGAGTGATGCAGAGGCTCTAGAGAGTGATGCAGAGGCTCAAGAGAGTGATGCAGAGGCGCAAGAGAGTGATGCAGATGATCAAGAGAGTGATGCAGAGGCTCAAGAGAGTGATGTAGAGGCTCAAGAGAGTGATGCAGAGGATCAAGAGAGGGAAGCAGAGGCTTAAGAGAGTTATGCAGAGGCTGAAGAGAGTGATGCAGAGGCTGTAGAGAGTGATGCAGAGGATGAAGAGAGGGAAGCAAAGGCTTAAGAGAGTGATGCAGAGGCTCAAGAGAGGGATGCAGAGGCTCAAGAGAGTGATGCAGAGGATCAAGAGAGGGAAGCCAAGGCTTAACAGAGTGATGCAGATTCTCATGAGAGGGATGCAGAGGCTCAAGAGAGTGATGCAGAGGATCAAGAGAAGGAAGCAAAGGCTTAAGAGAGTGATGCAGAGACTCAGGAGAGTGATGCAGAGGCTCAAGAGAGTGATGCAGAGGATCAAGAGAGGGAAGCAAAGGCTTAAGAGAGTGATGCAGAAGCTGAAGAGAGTGATGCAAAGGCTCAAGAGAGTGATGCAGGGGCTCGAGAGAGTGATGCGGAGGCTCATGAGAGGGATTCAGAGGCTTAAGAGAGTGATGCAGAGACCTCAAGAGAGTGATGCAGAGGCTCAAGAGAGTGATGCAGAGGATCAAGAGAGGGATGCAGAGGCTCAAGAGAGTGATGCAGAGGCTCAAGAGAGTGATGCAGAGGATCAAGAGAGGGATGCAGAGGCTCAAGAGAGTGATGCAGAGGATCAAGAGAGGGAAGCAAAGGCTTAAGAGAGTGATGCAGAAGCTGAAGAGCGTGATGCAGAGGCTCAAGAAAGTGATGCAGAGGATCAAGAGAGGGATGCAGAGACTCAAGAGAGTGATGTAGAGGCTCAAAAGAGTGATGCAGAGGCTCGAGAGAGTAATGCAGAGGCCTCAAGAGAGGGATTCAGAGGCTTAAGAGAGTGATGCAGAGGCTGAAGAGAGTGATGCAGATGATCAAGTGAGGGATGCAGAGGCATGAGAGAAAGATGCAGAGGCACTTGAAAGTGATGCAGAGGCTCAAGAGAAGGATGCAGAGGCTTAAGAGAGTGATGCTAAGGCTCAAGAGAGGGATGCAGAGGCTCAAGAGAATGATGTAGAGGCTTAAGAGAGGGATGCAGAGGCTAAAGAGAATGATGCAGAGGCTCAAGAGAGTGATGCAGAGGATCAAGAGAGTAATGTAGAGGAGGAAGAGAGAGATGCAGAGGCATAGGAGAGTGATGCAAAGGCTCAAGAGAGTTATGCAGGGGCTCAAGAGAATGATGTAGAGTCTTAAGAGAGGGATGTAGAGGCTCAAGAGAATGATGCAGAGGCTCAAGAGAATGATGCAAAGGAATAAGAGAGGGATGCAGTGGTTTATGAGAGTGATGTAGAGGCTCAAGAGAGTGATGGAGAGGGTCAAGAGAGTGATACAGAGGCCTAATAGAGGGATGCAGAAGCTCAAGAGAGTGATGCAGAGGCTAAAGAGGGGGGGATGCAGAGGCTCAAGAGAGTACTCAAAAGGCTCAAGAGAGGGATGCTGAGGATCCAGAGAGGGATGCAGAGGCTCAAGAGAGTGATGTAGAGGCATAAGAGAGGGATGCAGAGGCTCAAGAGAATGATGCAGAGGCTCAAGAGAGTGATGCAGAGGATCAAGATGCAGAGGCTTAAGAGAGTGATGCAGAGGCTCAAAAGAGTGATGCAGAGGCTCAAGAGAGTGATGCAGAGGCTCAAGAGAGTGATGCAGAGGCGCAAGAGAGTGATGCAGATGATCAAGAGAGTGATGCAGAGGCTCAAGAGAGTGATGTAGAGGCTCAAGAGAGTGATGCAGAGGATCAAGAGAGGGAAGCAGAGGCTTAAGAGAGTGATGCAGAGGCTGAAGAGAGTGATGCAGAGGCTCTAGAGAGTGATGCAGAGGATAAAGAGAGGGAAGCAAAGGCTTAAGAGAGTGATGCAGAGGCTCAAGAGAGGGATGCAGAGGCTCAAGAGAGTGATGCAGAGGATCAAGAGAGGGAAGCAAAGGCTTAACAGAGTGATGCAGATTCTCATGAGAGGGATGCAGAGGCTCAAGAGAGTGATGCAGAGACTCAGGAGAGGGATGCAGAGGCTCAAGAGAGTGATGCAGAGGATCAAGAGAGGGAAGCAAAGGCTTAAGAGAGTGATGCAGAAGCTGAAGAGAGTGATGCAGAGGCTCAAGAGAGTGATGCAGGGGCTCGAGAGAGTGATGCGGAGGCTCATGAGAGGGATTCAGAGGCTTAAGAGAGTGATGCAGAGACCTCAAGAGAGTGATGCAGAGTCTCAAGAGAGTGATGCAGAGGATCAAGAGAGGGATGCAGAGGCTCAAGAGAGTGATGCAGAGGATCAAGACAGGGAAGCAAAGGCTTAAGAGAGTGATGCAGAGACTCATGAGAGGGATGCAGAGGCTCAAGAGAATGATGCAGAGGATCAAGAGAGGGAAGCAAAGGCTTAAGAGAGTGATGCAGAGACTCAAGAGAGGATGCAGAGGCTCTTGAGAGTGACGCAAAGGCTCAAGAGAGGGATGCAGAGGCTCAAGAGAGTGATGCAGAGGATCAAGAGAGGGAAGCAAAGGCTTAAGAGAGTGATGCAGAAGCTCAAGAGAGGGATGCAGAGGCTCAAGAGAGTGATGCAGAGGATCAAGAGAGGGAAGCAAAGGCTTAAGAGAGTGATGCAGAGGCTCATGAGAGGGATGCAGAGGCTCAAGAGAGTGATGCAGAGGATCAAGAGAGGGAAGCAAAGGCTTAAGAGAGTGATGCAGAGACTCAAGAGAGTGATGCAGAGGATAGGCGAGTGATGCAGGGGCTCGAGAGAGTGATGCGGAGGCTCATGAGAGGGATTCAGAGGATTAGGAGAGTGATGCAGAGACCTCAAGAGAGTGATGCAGAGGCTCAAGAGAGTGATGCAGAGGATCAAGAGAGGGATGCAGAGGCTCAAGAGAGTGATGCAGAGGATCAAGAGAGGGAAGCAAATGCTTAACAGAGTGATGCAGAAGCTCAAGAGAGGGATGCATAGGCTCAAGAGAGTGATGCAGAGGATCAAGAGAGTGAAGCAAAGGCTTAAGAGAGTGATGCAGAAGCTGAAGAGAGTGATGCAGAGGCTCAAGAGAGTGATGCAGAGGATCAAGCGAGTGATGCAGGGGCTCGAGAGAGTGATGCGGAGGCTCATGAGAGGGATTCAGAGGCTTAAGAGAGTGATGCAGAGACCTCAAGGGAGTGATGCAGAGGCTCAAGAGAGTGATGCAGAGGATCAAGAGAGGGATGCAGAGGCTTAAGAGAGTGATGCAGAGGCTGAAGAGAGTGTTGCAGAGGCTTAAGAGAGGGATGCAGAGGCTCAAGAGAGTGATGTAGAGGCTCAAGAGAGTGATGCAGAGGCTCGAGAGAGTGATGCAGAGGCCTCAAGAGAGGGATTCAGAGGCTTAAGAGAGTGATGCAGAGGCTGAAGAGAGTGATGCAGATGATCAAGAGAGGGATGCAGAGGCTTATGAGAGTGATGCAGAGGCTGAAGAGAGTGTTGCAGAGGCTTAAGAGAGTGATGCAGAGGCTCAAGAGAGTGATGCAGAGGCTTAAGAGAGGGATGCAGAGGCTGAAGAGAGGGATGTAGAGGCTCAAGAGAGTGATGCAGAGGCTGAAGAGAGTGATGCAGAGGCTCTAGAGAGGGATGCAGAGGCTAAAGAGAGTGTTGCAGAGGCTCAAGAGAGGGATGCAGAGGCTAAAGAGAGTCATTCAGAGGCTTACGAGAGTGAGGCAGAGGCTTAAGAGAGTGATGCAGAGGCTTAAGAGTGGGATGCTGAGGCTCAAGAGAGTGATGCAGAGGCTCGAGAGAGGGATGCAGGGGCTCAAGAGAGGGATGCAGAGGCTCAAGTGAGGGATGCAGAGGCACAAGAGAGGGATGCAGAGGCTCTTGAGAGTGATGCAGAGGCTCAAGAGAGTGATGCAGAGGCTCAAGAGAGGGATGCAGAGGCTCAAGAGAGTGATGCAGAGGATCAAAAGAGGGAAGCAAAGGCTTAAGAGAGTGATACAGAGGCTCAAGAGAGGGATGCAAAGGCTCGAGAGAGTTATGCAGAGGATCAAGAGAGGGAAGCAAAGGCTTAAGAGAGTGATGCAGAAGCTGAAGAGCGTGATGCAGAGGCTCAAGAGAGTGATGCAGAGGATCAAGCGAGTGATGCAGAGGCTCGAGAGAGTGATGCGGATGCTCAAGAGAGGGATTCAGAGGCTTAAGTGAGTGATGCAGAGACCTCAAGAGAGTGATACAGAGGCTCAAGAGAGTGATGCAGAGGATCAAGAGAGGGATGCAAAGGCTTAAGAGAGTGATGCAGAGGCAGAAGAGAGTGTTGCAGAGGCTTAATAAGAGAGGGATGCAGAGGCTCAAGAGAGTGATGTAGAGGCTCAAGAGAGTGATGCAGAGGCTCGAGAGAGTAATGCAGAGGCCTCAAGAGAGGGATTCAGAGGCTTAAGAGAGTGATGCAGAGGCTGAAGAGAGTGATGCAGATGATCAAGAGAGTGATGCAGAGGCTCAAGAGAGTGATGTAGAGGCTCAAGAGAGTGATGCAGAGGATCAAGAGAGGGAAGCAGAGGCTTAAGAGAGTGATGCAGAGGCTGAAGAGAGTGATGCAGAGGCTGTAGAGAGTGATGCAGAGGATGAAGAGAGGGAAGCAAAGGCTTAAGAGAGTGATGCAGAGGCTCAAGAGAGGGATGCAGAGGCTCAAGAGAGTGATGCAGAGGATCAAGAGAGGGAAGCAAAGGCTTAACAGAGTGATGCAGATTCTCATGAGAGGGATGCAGAGGCTCAAGAGAGTGATGCAGAGGATCAAGAGAAGGAAGCAAAGGCTTAAGAGAGTGATGCAGAGACTCAGGAGAGTGATGCAGAGGATCAAGAGAGTGATGCAGAGGATCAAGAGAGGGAAGCAAAGGCTTAAGAGAGTGATGCAGAAGCTGAAGAGAGTGATGCAGAGACCTCAAGAGAGTGATGCAGAGGCTCAAGAGAGTGATGCAGAGGATCAAGAGAGGGATGCAGAGGCTCAAGAGAGTGATGCAGAGGATCAAGAGAGGGAAGCAAATGCTTAACAGAGTGATGCAGAAGCTCAAGAGAGGGATGCAGAGGCTCAAGAGAGTGATGCAGAGGATCAAGAGAGTGAAGCAAAGGCTTAAGAGAGTGATGCAGAAGCTGAAGAGAGTGATGCAGAGGCTCAAGAGAGTGATGCAGAGGATCAAGCGAGTGATGCAGGGGCTCGAGAGAGTGATGCGGAGGCTCATGAGAGGGATTCAGAGGCTTAAGAGAGTGATGCAGAGACCTCAAGGGAGTGATGCAGAGGCTCAAGAGAGTGATGCAGAGGATCAAGAGAGGGATGCAGAGGCTTAAGAGAGTGATGCAGAGGCTGAAGAGAGTGTTGCAGAGGCTTAAGAGAGGGATGCAGAGGCTCAAGAGAGTGATGTAGAGGCTCAAGAGAGTGATGCAGAGGCTCGAGAGAGTGATGCAGAGGCCTCAAGAGAGGGATTCAGAGGCTTAAGAGAGTGATGCAGAGGCTGAAGAGAGTGATGCAGATGATCAAGAGAGGGATGCAGAGGCTTATGAGAGTGATGCAGAGGCTGAAGAGAGTGTTGCAGAGGCTTAAGAGAGTGATGCAGAGGCTCAAGAGAGTGATGCAGAGGCTTAAGAGAGGGATGCAGAGGCTGAAGAGAGGGATGTAGAGGCTCAAGAGAGTGATGCAGAGGCTGAAGAGAGTGATGCAGAGGCTCTAGAGAGGGATGCAGAGGCTAAAGAGAGTGTTGCAGAGGCTCAAGAGAGGGATGCAGAGGCTAAAGAGAGTCATTCAGAGGCTTACGAGAGTGAGGCAGAGGCTTAAGAGAGTGATGCAGAGGCTTAAGAGTGGGATGCTGAGGCTCAAGAGAGTGATGCAGAGGCTCGAGAGAGGGATGCAGGGGCTCAAGAGAGGGATGCAGAGGCTCAAGTGAGGGATGCAGAGGCACAAGAGAGGGATGCAGAGGCTCTTGAGAGTGATGCAGAGGCTCAAGAGAGTGATGCAGAGGCTCAAGAGAGGGATGCAGAGGCTCAAGAGAGTGATGCAGAGGATCAAAAGAGGGAAGCAAAGGCTTAAGAGAGTGATACAGAGGCTCAAGAGAGGGATGCAAAGGCTCGAGAGAGTTATGCAGAGGATCAAGAGAGGGAAGCAAAGGCTTAAGAGAGTGATGCAGAAGCTGAAGAGCGTGATGCAGAGGCTCAAGAGAGTGATGCAGAGGATCAAGCGAGTGATGCAGAGGCTCGAGAGAGTGATGCGGATGCTCAAGAGAGGGATTCAGAGGCTTAAGTGAGTGATGCAGAGACCTCAAGAGAGTGATACAGAGGCTCAAGAGAGTGATGCAGAGGATCAAGAGAGGGATGCAAAGGCTTAAGAGAGTGATGCAGAGGCAGAAGAGAGTGTTGCAGAGGCTTAATAAGAGAGGGATGCAGAGGCTCAAGAGAGTGATGTAGAGGCTCAAGAGAGTGATGCAGAGGCTCGAGAGAGTAATGCAGAGGCCTCAAGAGAGGGATTCAGAGGCTTAAGAGAGTGATGCAGAGGCTGAAGAGAGTGATGCAGATGATCAAGAGAGTGATGCAGAGGCTCAAGAGAGTGATGTAGAGGCTCAAGAGAGTGATGCAGAGGATCAAGAGAGGGAAGCAGAGGCTTAAGAGAGTGATGCAGAGGCTGAAGAGAGTGATGCAGAGGCTGTAGAGAGTGATGCAGAGGATGAAGAGAGGGAAGCAAAGGCTTAAGAGAGTGATGCAGAGGCTCAAGAGAGGGATGCAGAGGCTCAAGAGAGTGATGCAGAGGATCAAGAGAGGGAAGCAAAGGCTTAACAGAGTGATGCAGATTCTCATGAGAGGGATGCAGAGGCTCAAGAGAGTGATGCAGAGGATCAAGAGAAGGAAGCAAAGGCTTAAGAGAGTGATGCAGAGACTCAGGAGAGTGATGCAGAGGATCAAGAGAGTGATGCAGAGGATCAAGAGAGGGAAGCAAAGGCTTAAGAGAGTGATGCAGAAGCTGAAGAGAGTGATGCAGAGACCTCAAGAGAGTGATGCAGAGGCTCAAGAGAGTGATGCAGAGGATCAAGAGAGGGATGCAGAGGCTCAAGAGAGTGATGCAGAGGATCAAGAGAGGGAAGCAAATGCTTAACAGAGTGATGCAGAAGCTCAAGAGAGGGATGCAGAGGCTCAAGAGAGTGATGCAGAGGATCAAGAGAGTGAAGCAAAGGCTTAAGAGAGTGATGCAGAAGCTGAAGAGAGTGATGCAGAGGCTCAAGAGAGTGATGCAGAGGATCAAGCGAGTGATGCAGGGGCTCGAGAGAGTGATGCGGAGGCTCATGAGAGGGATTCAGAGGCTTAAGAGAGTGATGCAGAGACCTCAAGGGAGTGATGCAGAGGCTCAAGAGAGTGATGCAGAGGATCAAGAGAGGGATGCAGAGGCTTAAGAGAGTGATGCAGAGGCTGAAGAGAGTGTTGCAGAGGCTTAAGAGAGGGATGCAGAGGCTCAAGAGAGTGATGTAGAGGCTCAAGAGAGTGATGCAGAGGCTCGAGAGAGTGATGCAGAGGCCTCAAGAGAGGGATTCAGAGGCTTAAGAGAGTGATGCAGAGGCTGAAGAGAGTGATGCAGATGATCAAGAGAGGGATGCAGAGGCTTATGAGATTGATGCAGAGGCTGAAGAGAGTGTTGCAGAGGCTTAAGAGAGTGATGCAGAGGCTCAAGAGAGTGATGCAGAGGCTTAAGAGAGGGATGCAGAGGCTGAAGAGAGGGATGTAGAGGCTCAAGAGAGTGATGCAGAGGCTGGAGAGAGTGATGCAGAGGCTCTAGAGAGGGATGCAGAGGCTAAAGAGAGTGTTGCAGAGGCTCAAGAGAGGGATGCAGAGGCTAAAGAGAGTCATTCAGAGGCTTACGAGAGTTACGCAGAGGCTTAAGAGAGTGATGCAGAGGCTTAAGAGTGGGATGCAGAGGCTCAAGAGAGTGATGCAGAGGCTCGAGAGAGGGATGCAGGGGCTCAAGAGAGGGATGCAGAGGCTCAAGTGAGGGATGCAGAGGCACAAGAGAGGGATGCAGAGGCTCTTGAGAGTGATGCAGAGGCTCAAGAGAGTGATGCAGAGGCTCAAGAGAGGGATGCAGAGGCTCAAGAGAGTGATGCAGAGGATCAAAAGAGGGAAGCAAAGGCTTAAGAGAGTGATACAGAGGCTCAAGAGAGGGATGCAAAGGCTCGAGAGAGTTATGCAGAGGATCAAGAGAGGGAAGCAAAGGCTTAAGAGAGTGATGCAGAAGCTGAAGAGCGTGATGCAGAGGCTCAAGAGAGTGATGCAGAGGATCAAGCGAGTGATGCAGAGGCTCGAGAGAGTGATGCGGATGCTCAAGAGAGGGATTCAGAGGCTTAAGTGAGTGATGCAGAGACCTCAAGAGAGTGATACAGAGGCTCAAGAGAGTGATGCAGAGGATCAAGAGAGGGATGCAAAGGCTTAAGAGAGTGATGCAGAGGCAGAAGAGAGTGTTGCAGAGGCTTAATAAGAGAGGGATGCAGAGGCTCAAGAGAGTGATGTAGAGGCTCAAGAGAGTGATGCAGAGGCTCGAGAGAGTAATGCAGAGGCCTCAAGAGAGGGATTCAGAGGCT
Source organism: Procambarus clarkii (assembly GCF_040958095.1). Taxonomy (NCBI): domain Eukaryota; kingdom Metazoa; phylum Arthropoda; class Malacostraca; order Decapoda; family Cambaridae; genus Procambarus; species Procambarus clarkii. Next base: position 25,881,636 of record NC_091173.1, on the reverse strand, counting down.
TAAGAGAGTGATGCAGAGGCTGAAGAGAGTGATGCAGATGATCAAGAGAGTGATGCAGAGGCTCAAGAGAGTGATGTAGAGGCTCAAGAGAGTGATGCAGAGGATCAAGAGAGGGAAGCAGAGGCTTAAGAGAGTGATGCAGAGGCTGAAGAGAGTGATGCAGAGGCTGTAGAGAGTGATGCAGAGGATGAAGAGAGGGAAGCAAAGGCTTAAGAGAGTGATGCAGAGGCTCAAGAGAGGGATGCAGAGGCTCAAGAGAGTGATGCAGAGGATCAAGAGAGGGAAGCAAAGGCTTAACAGAGTGATGCAGATTCTCATGAGAGGGATGCAGAGGCTCAAGAGAGTGATGCAGAGGATCAAGAGAAGGAAGCAAAGGCTTAAGAGAGTGATGCAGAGACTCAGGAGAGTGATGCAGAGGATCAAGAGAGTGATGCAGAGGATCAAGAGAGGGAAGCAAAGGCTTAAGAGAGTGATGCAGAAGCTGAAGAGAGTGATGCAGAGACCTCAAGAGAGTGATGCAGAGGCTCAAGAGAGTGATGCAGAGGATCAAGAGAGGGATGCAGAGGCTCAAGAGAGTGATGCAGAGGATCAAGAGAGGGAAGCAAATGCTTAACAGAGTGATGCAGAAGCTCAAGAGAGGGATGCAGAGGCTCAAGAGAGTGATGCAGAGGATCAAGAGAGTGAAGCAAAGGCTTAAGAGAGTGATGCAGAAGCTGAAGAGAGTGATGCAGAGGCTCAAGAGAGTGATGCAGAGGATCAAGCGAGTGATGCAGGGGCTCGAGAGAGTGATGCGGAGGCTCATGAGAGGGATTCAGAGGCTTAAGAGAGTGATGCAGAGACCTCAAGGGAGTGATGCAGAGGCTCAAGAGAGTGATGCAGAGGATCAAGAGAGGGATGCAGAGGCTTAAGAGAGTGATGCAGAGGCTGAAGAGAGTGTTGCAGAGGCTTAAGAGAGGGATGCAGAGGCTCAAGAGAGTGATGTAGAGGCTCAAGAGAGTGATGCAGAGGCTCGAGAGAGTGATGCAGAGGCCTCAAGAGAGGGATTCAGAGGCTTAAGAGAGTGATGCAGAGGCTGAAGAGAGTGATGCAGATGATCAAGAGAGGGATGCAGAGGCTTATGAGATTGATGCAGAGGCTGAAGAGAGTGTTGCAGAGGCTTAAGAGAGTGATGCAGAGGCTCAAGAGAGTGATGCAGAGGCTTAAGAGAGGGATGCAGAGGCTGAAGAGAGGGATGTAGAGGCTCAAGAGAGTGATGCAGAGGCTGAAGAGAGTGATGCAGAGGCTCTAGAGAGGGATGCAGAGGCTAAAGAGAGTGTTGCAGAGGCTCAAGAGAGGGATGCAGAGGCTAAAGAGAGTCATTCAGAGGCTTACGAGAGTGACGCAGAGGCTTAAGAGAGTGATGCAGAGGCTTAAGAGTGGGATGCAGAGGCTCAAGAGAGTGATGCAGAGGCTCGAGAGAGGGATGCAGGGGCTCAAGAGAGGGATGCAGAGGCTCAAGTGAGGGATGCAGAGGCACAAGAGAGGGATGCAGAGGCTCTTGAGAGTGATGCAGAGGCTCAAGAGAGTGATGCAGAGGCTCAAGAGAGGGATGCAGAGGCTCAAGAGAGTGATGCAGAGGATCAAAAGAGGGAAGCAAAGGCTTAAGAGAGTGATACAGAGGCTCAAGAGAGGGATGCAAAGGCTCGAGAGAGTTATGCAGAGGATCAAGAGAGGGAAGCAAAGGCTTAAGAGAGTGATGCAGAAGCTGAAGAGCGTGATGCAGAGGCTCAAGAGAGTGATGCAGAGGATCAAGCGAGTGATGCAGAGGCTCGAGAGAGTGATGCGGATGCTCAAGAGAGGGATTCAGAGGCTTAAGTGAGTGATGCAGAGACCTCAAGAGAGTGATACAGAGGCTCAAGAGAGTGATGCAGAGGATCAAGAGAGGGATGCAAAGGCTTAAGAGAGTGATGCAGAGGCAGAAGAGAGTGTTGCAGAGGCTTAATAAGAGAGGGATGCAGAGGCTCAAGAGAGTGATGTAGAGGCTCAAGAGAGTGATGCAGAGGCTCGAGAGAGTAATGCAGAGGCCTCAAGAAAGGGATTCAGAGGCTTAAGAGAGTGATGCAGAGGCTGAAGAGAGTGATGCAGATGATCAAGTGAGGGATGCAGAGGCATGAGAGAAAGATGCAGAGGCACTTGAAAGTGATGCAGAGGCTCAAGAGAAGGATGCAGAGGCTTAAGAGAGTGATGCAAAGGCTCAAGAGAGGGATGCAGAGGCTCAAGAGAATGATGTAGAGGCTTAAGAGAGGGATGCAGAGGCTAAAGAGAATGATGCAGAGGCTCAAGAGAGTGATGCAGAGGATCAAGAGAGTAATGTAGAGGAGGAAGAGAGAGATGCAGAGGCATAGGAGAGTGATGCAAAGGCTCAAGAGAGTTATGCAGGGGCTCAAGAGAATGATGTAGAGTCTTAAGAGAGGGATGTAGAGGCTCAAGAGAATGATGCAGAGGCTCAAGAGAATGATGCAAAGGAATAAGAGAGGGATGCAGTGGTTTATGAGAGTGATGTAGAGGCTCAAGAGAGTGATGGAGAGGCTCAAGAGAGTGATACAGAGGCCTAATAGAGGGATGCAGAAGCTCAAGAGAGTGATGCAGAGGCTAAAGAGAGGGATGCAGAGGCTCAAGAGAGTACTCAAAAGGCTCAAGAGAGGGATGCTGAGGATCCAGAGAGGGATGCAGAGGCTCAAGAGAGTGATGTAGAGGCATAAGAGAGGGATGCAGAGGCTCAAGAGAATGATGCAGAGGCTCAAGAGAGTGATGCAGAGGATCAAGATGCAGAGGCTTAAGAGAGTGATGCAGAGGCTCAAAAGAGTGATGCAGAGGCTCAAGAGAGTGATGCAGAGGCTCAAGAGAGTGATGCAGAGGCGCAAGAGAGTGATGCAGATGATCAAGAGAGTGATGCAGAGGCTCAAGAGAGTGATGTAGAGGCTCAAGAGAGTGATGCAGAGGATCAAGAGAGGGAAGCAGAGGCTTAAGAGAGTGATGCAGAGGCTGAAGAGAGTGATGCAGAGGCTCTAGAGAGTGATGCAGAGGATAAAGAGAGGGAAGCAAAGGCTTAAGAGAGTGATGCAGAGGCTCAAGAGAGGGATGCAAAGGCTCAAGAGAGTGATGCAGAGGATCAAGAGAGGGAAGCAAAGGCTTAACAGAGTGATGCAGATTCTCATGAGAGGGATGCAGAGGCTCAAGAGAGTGATGCAGAGACTCAGGAGAGGGATGCAGAGGCTCAAGAGAGTGATGCAGAGGATCAAGAGAGGGAAGCAAAGGCTTAAGAGAGTGATGCAGAAGCTGAAGAGAGTGATGCAGAGGCTCAAGAGAGTGATGCAGGGGCTCGAGAGAGTGATGCGGAGGCTCATGAGAGGGATTCAGAGGCTTAAGAGAGTGATGCAGAGACCTCAAGAGAGTGATGCAGAGGCTCAAGAGAGTGATGCAGAGGATCAAGAGAGGGATGCAGAGGCTCAAGAGAGTGATGCAGAGGATCAAGACAGGGAAGCAAAGGCTTAAGAGAGTGATGCAGAGGCTCATGAGAGGGATGCAGAGGCTCAAGAGAATGATGCAGAGGATCAAGAGAGGGAAGCAAAGGCTTAAGAGAGTGATGCAGAGACTCAAGAGAGGGATGCAGAGGCTCAAGAGAGTGATGCAGAGGATCAAGAGATGGAAGCAAAGGCTTAAGAGAGTGATGCAGAAGCTGAAGAGAGTGATGCAGAGGCTCAAGAGAGTGATGCAGAGGATCAAGCGAGTGATGCAGGGGCTCGAAAGAATGATGCGGAGGCTCATGAGAGGGATTCAGAGGCTTAAGAGAGTGATGCAGAGACCTCAAGAGAGTGATGCAGAGGCTCAAGAGAGTGATGCAGAGGATCAAGAGAGGGATGCAGAGGCTTAAGAGAGTGATGCAGAGGCTGAAGAGAGTGTTGCAGAGGCTTAAGAGAGGGATGCAGAGGCTCAAGAGAGTGATGTAGAGGCTCAAGAGAGTGATGCAGAGGCTCGAGAGAGTGATGCAGAGGCCTCAAGAGAGGGATTCAGAGGCTTAAGAGAGTAATGCAGAGGCTGAAGAGAGTGATGCAGATGATCAAGAGAGGGATGCAGAGGCTTATGAGAGTGATGCAGAGGCTGAAGAGAGTGTTGCAGAGGCTTAAGAGAGTGATGCAGAGGCTCAAGAGAGTGATGCAGAGGCTTAAGAGAGGGATGCAGATGCTGAAGAGAGGGATGTAGAGGCTCAAGAGAGTGATGCAGAGGCTCAAGAGAGTGATGCAGAGGCTCTAGAGAGGGATGCAAGGGCTGAAGAGAGCGATGCAGAGGCTGAAGAGAGGGATGCAGAGGCAAAAGAGAGTCATTCAGAGGCTTACGAGAGTGACGCAGAGGCTTAAGAGAGCGATGCAGAGGCTTAAGAGTGGGATGCACAGGCTCAAGAGAGTGATGCAGAGGCTCAAGAGAGGGATGCAGGGGCTGAAGAGAGGGATGCAGAGGCACAAGAGAGGGATGCAGAGGCTCTTGCGAGTGATGCAGAGGCACAAGAGAGGGATGCAGAGGCTTAAGAGAGTGATGCAAAGGCTCAAGTGATTGATGCAGACGCTCCTGAGAGTGACTCAGAGGCTAAAGAGAGGGATGCAGAGGCTTAAGAGAGTGATGCAAAGGCTCAGGAGAGGGATGCAGAGGCTCATGAGAGGGATGTAGGTGTTCAAAAGAGTGATGAAGAGGCTCAAGAAAGGGATGCAGAGGCTTAAGAAAGTGATGCAGAGGCTCAAAAAAGGGATGCATAGGCTGAAGAGGGTGATGCAGAGGCTCAAGAGAGCGATGCAGAGGCTCAAGAGAGGGATGTAGAGGCTCAAGAGAGTGATGCAGAGGATCAAGAGAGGGAAGCAAAGGCTTAAGAGAGTGATACAGAGGCTCAAGAGAGGGATGCAGAGGCTCAAGAGAGTGATGCAGAGGATGAAAGAAAGGAAGCAAAGGCTTAAGAGAGTGATGCAGAAGCTGATAAGAGTGATGCAGAGGCTCAAGAGAGAGTGATGCAGAGGATCAAGCGAGTGATGCAGAGGCTCGAGAGAGTGATGCGGATGCTCAAGAGAGGGATTCAGAGGCTTAAGAGAGTGATGCAGAGACCTCAAGAGAGTGATGCAGAGGCTCAAGAGAGTGATGCAGAGGATCAAGAGAGGGATGTGGTGGCTCAAGTGAGTGATGTAGAGGCTCAAGAGAGTGATGCAGAGGCCTCAAGAGAGGGATTCAGAGGCTTAAGAGAGTGATGCAGAGGCTGAAATGAGTGATGCAGTTGATCAAGAGATGGATGCAGAGGCTTATGAGAGTGATGCAGAGGCTGAAGAGAGTGTTGAAGAGGCTTAAGAGACTGATGCAGAGGCTCAAGAGAGTGATGCAGAGGCTCGAGAGAGTGATGCGGATGCTCAAGAGAAGGATTCAGAGGCTTAAGTGAGTGATGCAGAGACCTCAAGAGAGTGATGCAGAGGCTCAAGAGAGTGATGCAGAGGCTCAAGAGAGGGATGCAGAGGCTTAAGAGAGTGATGCAGAGGCTTCAAGAGAGGGATTCAGAGGCTTAAGAGAGTGATGCAGAGGCTGAAGAGAGTGATGCAGATGATCAAGAGAGGGATGCAGAGGCTTATGAGAGTGATGCAGAGGCTGAAGAGAGTGTTGCAGAGGTTTAAGAGAGTGATGCAGAGGCTCAAGAGAGGGATGCAGAGGCTCAAGTGAGGGATGCAGAGGCACAAGAGAGGAATGCAGAGGCTTTTGAGAATGATGCAGAGGCTCAAGAGAGGGATGCAGAGGATTAAGCGAGTGATGCAAAGGCTCAAGAGAGGGATGCAGAGGCTCATGAGAGGGATGCAGAGGCTTAAGAGGGTGATGCAGAGGCTCAAGAGAGAGACGCAGAGGCTCAAGAAAGGGATGCAGAGGCTTAAGAGGGTGATGCAGAGGCTCAAGAGAGTGATGCAAAGGCTCAAGAGAGGGATGCAGAGGCTCAAGAGAGTGATGCAGAGGATCAAAAGAGGGAAGCAAAGGCTTAAGAGAGTGATACAGAGGCTCAAGAGAGGGATGCAGAGGCTCAAGAGAGTTATGCAGAGGATCAAGAGAGGGAAGCAAAGGCTTAAGAGAGTGATGCTGAAGCTAAAGAGCGTGATGCAGAGTATGAAGAGAGTGATGCAGAGGATCAAGCGAGGGATGCAGAGGCTCGAGAGAGTGATGCGGATGCTCAAGAGAGGGATTCAGAGGCTTAAGAGAGTGATGCAGAGACCTCAAGAGAGTGATGCAGAGGCTCAAGAGAGTGATGCAGAGGATCAAGAGAGGGATGCTGAGGCTTAAGAGAGTGATGCAGAGACTGAAGAGATTGTTGCAGAGGCTTAAGAGAGGGATGGAGAGGCTCAAGAGAGTGATGTAGAGGCTCAAGAGAGTTATGCAGAGGCTCGAGAGAGTGATGCAAAGGCTCAGGAGAGGGATGCAGAGGCTCATGAGAAAGATGCAGGTGTTCAAAAGAGTGATGAAGAGGCTCAAGAAAGGGATGCAGAGGCTTAAGAAAGTGATGCAGAGGCTCAAAAAAGGGATGCAGAGGCTTAAGAGCGTTATGCAGAGGCTCAAGAGAGTGATGCAGAGGCTCAAGAGAGGGATGCAGAGGCTCAAGAGAGTGATGCAGAGGATCAAGAGAGGGAAGCAAAGGCTTAAGAGAGTGATACACCGGCTCAATAGAGGGATGGAGAGGCTCAAGAGAGTGATGCAGAGGATCAAGAGAGGGAAGCAAAGGCTTAAGAGAGTGATGCAGAGGCTGAAGAGAGTGTTGCAGAGGCTTAAGAAAGGGATGCAGAGGCTCAAGAGAGTGATGTAGAGGCTCAAGAGAGTGATGCAGAGGCTCGAGAGAGTGATGCAGAGGCCTCAAGAGAGGGACTCAGAGGCTTAAGAGAGTGATGCAGAGGCTGAAGAGAGTGATGCAGATGATCAAAAGAGGGATGCAGAGGCTTATGAGAGTGATGCAGAGGCTGAAGAGAGTGTTGCAGAGGCTTAAGAGAGTGATGCAGAGGCTCAAGAGAGTGATGCAGAGGCTCAAGAGAGTGATGCAGAGGCTTAAGAGAGGGATGCAGAGGCTCAAGAGAGGGATGTAGAGGCTCAAGAGAGTGATGCAGAGGCTCAAGAGAGTGATGCAGAGGCTGAAGAGAGTGATGCAGAGGCTTAGGAGAGGGATGCAGAGGCTCAAGAGAGTCATTCAGAGGCTTACGAGAGGGATGCAGGGACTCAGGAGAATGATGCAGAGGCTCAAGTGAGGAATGCAGAGGCACAAGAGAGGGATACAGAGGCTTTTGAGAGTGATGCAGAGGCTCAAGAGAGGGATGCAGAGGCTTAAGCGAGTGATGCAAAGGCTCAAGAGAGGGATGCCGAGGCTTAAGCGATTGATGCAAAGGCTCAAGAGAGGGATGCAGAGGCTTATGAGAGAGAAGCAGAGGCTTAAGAGGGTGATGCAGAGGCTCAAGAGAGAGACGCAGAGGCTCAAGAAAGGGATGCAGAGGCTTAAGAAAGTGATGCAGAGGCTCAAAAGAGGGATGCAGAGGCGTAAGAGAGTGATGTAGAGGCTCAAGAGAGGGATGCAGGGGCTCAGGAGAGTGATGGAGAGGCTCAAGAGAGTGATTAAGAGGTTTATGAGAGTGATGCAGAGGCTTAAGAGAGTGATGCAGAGGCTTACAAGAGTGATGCAGAGGCTTAAGAGAGGGATGGAGAGGCTCATGAGAGGGATGAATAGGCTCAAGAGAGGGATACAGAGGCTCAAAAGAGGGATGCAGAGGCTAAAGTGAGGAATGCAGAGGCACGAGAGAAAGATGCAGAGGCACTTGAAAGTGATGCAGAGGCTCAAGAGAAGGATGCAGAAGCTTAAGAGAGTGATGCAAAGGCTCAAGAGAGGGATGCTGAGGCTCAGGAGAATGATGTAGAGGCTTAAGAGAGGGATGCAGAGGCTAAAGAGAATGATGCAGAGGCTCAAGAGAGTGATGCAGAGGATCAAGAGAGTAATGTAGAGGAGGAAGAGAGAGATACAGAGGCATAGGAGAGTGATGCAAGGGCTCAAGAGAGTGATGCAGGGGCTCAAGAGAATGATGTAGAGGCTTAAGAGAGGGATGTAGAGGCTAAAGAGAATGATGCAGAGGCTCAAGAGAATGATGCAGAGGAACAAGAGAGGGATGCAGTGGTTTACGAGAGTGATGTAGAGGCTCAAGAGAGTGATGGAGAGGCTCAAGAGAGTGATGCAGAGGCTTAAGAGAGGGATGCAGAAGCTCAAGAGAGTGATGCAGAGGCTAAAGAGAGGGATGCAGAAGCTCAAGAGAATGATGCAGAGGCTCAAGAGAGTACTCAAAAGGCTCAAGAAAGGGATGCTGAGGATCCAGAGAGGGATGCAGAGGCTCAAGAGAGTGATGTAGAGGCATAAGAGAGGGATGCAGAGGCTCAAGAGAATGATGCAGAGGCTCAAGAGAGTGATGCAGAGGATCAAGATGCAGAGGCTTAAGAGAGTGATGCAGAGGCTCAAAAGAGTGATGCAGAGGCTCAAGAGAGTGATGCAGAGGCTCAAGAGAGTGATGCAGAGGCTCAAGAGAGTGATGCAGATGATCAAGAGAATGATGCAGAGGCTCAAGAGAGTGATGCAGAGGCTCTAGAGAGTGATACAGAGGATCAAGAGAGGGAAGCAGAGGCTTAAGAGAGTGATGCAGAGGCTGAAGAGAGTGATGCAGAGGCTCTAGAGAGTGATGCAGAGGCTTAAGAAAGTGATGCAGAAGCTTACGAAGGGATGCAGAGGCTCAAGAGGGGATGCAGAGGCTCAAGAGAGTAATGCAGAGGATCAAGAGAGTAATGTAGAGGAGGAAGAGAGAGATACAGAGGCATAGGAGAGTGATGCAAGGGCTCAAGAGAGTGATGCAGGGGCTCAAGAGAATGATGTAGAGGCTTAAGAGAGGGATGTAGAGGCTAAAGAGAATGATGCAGAGGCTCAAGAGAATGATGCAGAGGAACAAGAGAGGGATGCAGTGGTTTACGAGAGTGATGTAGAGGCTCAAGAGAGTGATGGAGAGGCTCAAGAGAGTGATACAGAGGCCTAATAGAGGGATGCAGAAGCTCAAGAGAGTGATGCAGAGGCTAAAGAGAGGGATGCAGAAGCTCAAGAGAATGATGCAGAGGCTCAAGAGAGTACTCAAAAGGCTCAAGAAAGGGATGCTGAGGATCCAGAGAGGGATGCAGAGGCTCAAGAGAGTGATGTAGAGGCATAAGAGAGGGATGCAGAGGCTCAAGAGAATGATGCAGAGGCTCAAGAGAGTGATGCAGAGGATCAAGATGCAGAGGCTTAAGAGAGTGATGCAGAGGCTCAAAAGAGTGATGCAGAGGCTCAAGAGAGTGATGCAGAGGCTCAAGAGAGTGATGCAGAGGCTCAAGAGAGTGATGCAGATGATCAAGAGAATGATGCAGAGGCTCAAGAGAGTGATGCAGAGGCTCTAGAGAGTGATACAGAGGATCAAGAGAGGGAAGCAGAGGCTTAAGAGAGTGATGCAGAGGCTGAAGAGAGTGATGCAGAGGCTCTAGAGAGTGATGCAGAGGCTTAAGAAAGTGATGCAGAAGCTTACGAAGGGATGCAGAGGCTCAAGAGGGGATGCAGAGGCTCAAGAGAGTGATTCAGAGGCTTACGAGAGTGATGCAGAGGATCAAGAGTGTGATGCAGAGGCTCGAGAGAGTTATGCAGAGGCCTATAGAGAAGGATTCAAAGGCTAAAGAGAGTGTTGCAGAGGCTCAAGAGAGGGATGAAGAGGCTGAAGAGAGTGATGCAGAAACTCATGAGAGGGATGCAAAAGCTCAAGAGAGTGATGCAGAGGCTTAAGAGAGTGAGGCAGAGGCTCAAGAGAGGGATGCAGAGGCTCAAGAGAGGGATGCAGAGGCTCAAGAGAGGGATGCAGGGGCTCAACAGAGTGATGAAGAGGCTCAAGAGAGGGATGCAGAGGTTTAAGAGAGTGATGCAAAGGCTCAAGAGAGGGATGCAGAGGCCCATGAGAGGGATGCAGGAGTTCAAGAGAGGGATACAGAGCCTCAAGAAAGTGATTCAGAGGCTTACGAGAGTGATGCAGTGGCTTAAGCGAATGATGCAGAGGCTTAAGAGAGGGATGCAGAGGCTCAAGCGAGGGATACAGAGGCTTAAGAGAGTGATGCAAAGGCTATAGAGAGGGATGCAGAGGCTCATGAGAGGGATGCAGGAGTTCAAGAGAGGGATACAGAGGCTCAAGAGAGTGATTCAGAGGCTTACGGGAGTGATGCAGTGGCTTAAGAGAGTGATGCAGAGGTTTAAGAGAGGGATGCAGAGGCTCAAGAGAGGGATGCAGAGGCTCAAGAGGGAAGCAGGGGCTCAAAAGAGGGATGCATAGGCTCAAGTGAGGGATTCAGAGATAAAAGAGAGGGATGCAGAGGCTCTTGAGAGTGACGCAGAGGCTCAAGAGAGGGATGCAGAGGCTTAAAAGGGTGATGCAGAGGCACCAGAGAGTGATGCAGAGGCTCAAGAGAGGGATGCAAAGGCTCAAGAGAGTGATGCAGAGGATCAAGAAAGGGAAGCAAAGGCTTAAGAGAGTGATGCAGATGCTGAAGAGAGTGATGCAGAGGCTCTAGAGAGTGATGCAGAGGCTTAAGAGAGTGATGCAGAGGCTCAAGAGAGTGATGCAGAGGATCAAGAGAGTGATGCAGAGCCTCGAGAGAGTGATGCAGAGGCTAAAGAGAGGGATTCAGAGGATTAAGAGAGTGATGCAGAGACCTCAAGAGAGTGATGCAGAGGCTCAAGAGAGTGATGCAGAGGATCAAGATAGGGATGCAGAGGCTTAAGAGAGTGATGCAGAGGTTGAAGAGAGTGTTGCAGAGGCTTAAGTGAGGGATGCAGAGGCTCAAGAGAGTGATGCAAAGGCTCAAGAGAGTGATGCAGAGGCTTAAGAGAGTGATGCAGAGGCTCAAGAGAGAAATGTAGAGGCTGAAGAGAGTAATGCAGAGGCTCAAGAGAGTGATGCAGAGGCTGAAGAGAGAGATGCAGAGCCTTAAGAGAGTGATGCTGAGGTTCAAGAGAGTGATGCAGAGGCACAAGAGAATGATGTAGAGGCTTAAGAGAGGGATGCAGAGGTTCAAGAGAATGATGCAGGGACTCAAGAGAATGATGCAGAGGGTGAAGAGAGAGATGCAGAGGCTGAAGAGAATGATGCAGAGGCTTAAGAGAGGGATGCAGAGGCTGAAGAGAATGATGCAGAGGCTTAAGAGAGGGATGCAGATGCTGAAGAGAGTGATGCAGAGGCTCAAGAGAGTGATGCAGAGAATTAAGAGAGGTATGCAGAGGCTGAAGAGAATGATGCAGAGGCTTAAAAGAGTGTGCAGAGGCTCAAGAGAGTGATGTAGAGGCTCAAGAGAGTTATGCAGAGGATCAAGAGAGTGATGCAGAGGCTATAGAGAGTGATGCAGAGGCTCAAGAAAGTTATGCAGAGGATCAAGAGAGTGATGCAGAGGCTCAAGAGAGTGATGCAGAGGATCAAGAGAGGGAAGCAGAGGCTTAAGAGAGTGATGCAGAGGCTGAAGAGTGTTGCAGAGGCTCAAGAGAGGGATGCAGAGGCTCAAGAGAGTGATGCAGAGGCTCAAGAGAGTGATGCAGAGGCTCAATAGAGGGATGCAAAGGCTCAAGAGAGTGATGCAGAGGATCAAGAGAGGGAAGCAAAGGCTTAAAAGAGTGATGCAGATGCTGAAGAGAGTGATGCAGAGGCTCTAGAGAGTGATGCAGAGGCTTAAGAGAGTGATGCAGAGGCTCAAGAGAGTGATGCAGAGGATCAAGAGAGTGATGCAGAGCCTCAAGAGAGTGATGCAGAGGCTCAAGAGAGGGATTCAGAGGATTAAGAGAGTGATGCAGAGACCTCAAGAGAGTGATACAGAGGCTCAAGAGAGTGATGCAGAGGATCAAGAGAGGGATGCAGAGGCTTAAGAGAGTGATGCAGAGGTTGAAGAGAGTGTTGCAGAGGCTTAAGTGAGGGATGCAGAGGCTCAAGAGAGTGATGCAAAGGCTCAAGAGAGTGATGCAGAGGCTTAAGAGATTGATGCAGAGGCTCAAGAGAGAAATGTAGAGGCTGAAGAGAGTAATGCAGAGGCTCAAGAGAGTGATGCAAAGGCTGAAGGGAGAGATGCAGAGCCTTAAGAGAGTGATGCTGAGGTTCAAGAGAATGATGCAGGGACTCAAGAGAATGATGCAGAGGCACAAGAGAATGATGTAGAGGCTTAAGAGAGAGATGCAGAGGCTCAAGAGAATGATGCAGGGACTCAAGAGAATGATGCAGAGGGTGAAGAGAGAGATGCAGAGGATCAAGAGAGTGATGCAGAGGCTTAAGAGAGGAATGCAGAGGCTGAAGAGAATGATGCAGAGGCTCAAGAGATCGATGCAGAGGCTGAAGAGAATGATGCAGAGGCTTAAGAGAGGGATGCAGATGCTGAAGAGAGTGATGCAGAGGCTCAAGAGAGTGATGCAGAGAATTAAGAGAGGTATGCAGAGGCTGAAGAGAATGATGCAGAGGCTTAAAAGAGTGATGAAGAGGCTCAAGAGAGTGATGTAGAGGCTCAAGAGAGTTATGCAGAGGATCAAGAGAGTGATGCAGAGGCTCAAGCGAGTGATGCAGAGGCTCAAGAGAGTTATGCAGAGGATCAAGAGAGTGATGCAGAGGCTCAAGAGAGTGATGCAGTGGATCAAGAGAGGGAAGCAGAGGCTTAAGAGAGTGATGCAGAGGCTGAAGAGTGTTGCAGAGGCTCAAGAGAGGGATGCAGAGGCTCAAGAGAGTGATGCAGAGGCTCAAGAGAGTGACGCAGAGGCTCAATAGAGTTATGCAGAGGATCAAGAGAGGGATGCAGAGGCTCAAGAGAGTGATTCAGAGGCTTTCGAGAGTGACGCATAGGCTTAAGAGAGTGATGCAGAGGCATACGAGATGGATGCAGAGGCTCAAGAGAGTGATGCAGAGGCTCAAGAAAGGGATGCAGAGGCTTAAGAGGGTGATGCAGAGGCTGGTGAGAGAGACACAGAGGCTCAAGAAAGGGATGCAGAGGCTTAAGAAAGTGATGCAGAGGCTCAAAAGAGGGATGCAGAGGTTCAAGAGATGGATTCAGAGGCTTAAGAGAGTGATGCAGACACCTCAAGAGAGTGATGCAGAGGCTCAAGAGAGTGATGCAGAGGATCAAGAGAGGGATGCAGAGGCTTAGTAGAGTGATGCAGAGGCTGAAGAGAGTGTTGCAGAGGCTTAAGAGAGGGATGCAGAGGCTCAAGAGAGTGATGTAGAGGCTCAAAAGAGTGATGCAGAGGCTTAAAAGAGTGATGCAGAGGCTCAAGAGAGTGATGTAGAGGCTCAAGAGAGTTATGCAGAGGCTCAAGAGAGTGATGCAGAGGATCAAGAGAGTGATGCAGAGGATCAAGAGAGGGATGCAGAGGCTTAGTAGAGTGATGCAGAGGCTGAAGAGAGTGTTGCAGAGGCTTAAGAGAGGGATGCAGAGGCTCAAGAGAGTGTTGCAGAGGATCAAGAGAGGGATGCAGCGGCAGAAGAGAGTGATGCAGAGGCTCAAGAGAGTGATGCAGAGGCTCACGAGAGTTATGCAGAGGATCAAGAGAGTGATGCAGAGACTTAAGAGTGTGATGCAGATGATCAAGAGAGGGATGCAGAGGCTTATGAGAGTGATGCAGAGGCTGAAGAGAGTGTTGCAAAGGCTTAAGAGAGGGATGCAGAGGCTCAAGAGAGTGATGCAGAGGCTCAGGAGAGTGATGCAGAGGCTCAAGAGAGTGATGCAGAGGCTCAAGAGAGTGATGCAGAGGATCTAGAGAGTGACGCAGAGGCTTAAGAGAGTGATGCAGAGGCTTAAGAGAGGGATGCAGAGGCTCAAGATGGTGATGCAGAGGCTCAAGAGAGGGATGCAGGGGCTCATGAGAGTGATGCAGAGGCTCAAGTGAGGGATGCAGAGGCACAAGAGAGGGATGCAGAGGCTCTTGAGAGTGATGCAGAGGCTAAAAAGAGGGATGCAGAGACTTAAGCGAGTGATGCAAAAGCTCAAGTGAGGGATGCAGATGCTCCTGAGAGTGACGCAGAGGCTCAAGAGAGGGATGCAGAGGATTAAGAGAGTGATGCAAAGGCTCAGGAGAGGGATGCAGAGGCTCATGAGAGGGATGCAGGTGTTCAAAAGAGTGATGAAGAGGCTCAAGAAAGGGATGCAGAGGCTTAAGAACGTGATGCAGAGGCTCAGGAGAGTTATGCAGAGGATCAAGAGAGTGATCAGAGGCTTAAGAGTGTGATGCAGATGATCAAGAGAGGGATGCAGAGGCTTATGAGAGTGATGCAGAGGCTGAAGAGAGTGTTGCAGAGGATTAAGAGAGGGATGCAGAGGCTCAAGAGAGTGATGCAGAGGCTCAGGAGAGTGATGCAGAGGCTCCAGAGAGTGATGCAGAGGCTTAAGAGAGGGATGCAGAGGCTCAAGAGAGGGATGTAGAGGCTAAAGAGAGGGATGGAGAGGCTAAAGAGAGTGATGCAGATGCTCAAGAGAGTGATGCAGAGGCTCTAGAGAGGGATGCAGAGGCTGAAGAGAGTGATGCAGAGGCTCAAGAGAGTGATGCAGAGGCTTTAGAAAGGGATGCAGAGGCTTAAGAAAGTGATGCAGAGGCTCAAAAGATGGATGCAATGGCTTAAGAGGTTGATGCAGAGGCTTAAGAGGTTGATGCAGAGGCTTAAGAGAGGGATGCAAAGGCACAAGAGAGGGATGCAGAGGATCAAAAGAGGGATGCAGAGGCTTAAGAGAGTGATGCAGAGGCTGAAGAGAGTGTTGCAGAGGCTCAAGAGAGTGATGCAAAGGCTCAAGAGAGTGATGCAGAGGCTTAAGAGAGTGATGCAGAGGCTCAAGAGAGAAATGTAGAGGCTGAAGAGAGTAATGCAGCGGCTCAAGAGAGTGATGCAGAGGCTGAAGAGAGAGATGCAGAGCCTTAACAGAGTGATGCTGAGGTTCAAGCGAGTGATGCAGAGGCACAAGAGAATGATGTAGAGGCTTAAGAGAGGGATGCAGAGGCTTAAGAGAATGATGCAGTGGCTGAAGAGAGAGATGCAGAGGATCAAGAGAGTGATGCAGAGGCTTAAGAGAGGAATGCAGAGGCTGAAGAGAATGATGCAGAGGCTTAAAAGAGGATGCAGAGGCTGAAGAGAATGATGCAGAGGCTTAAGAGAGGGATGCAGATGCTGAAGAGAGTGATGCAGAGGCTTAAAAGAGTGATGCAGAGGCTCAAGAGAGTGATGTAGAGGCTCAAGAGAGATATGCAGAGGCTCAAGAGAGTGATGCAGAGGCTCAAGAGAGTGATGCAGAGGATCAAGAGAGGGATGCAGAGGCTTAAGAGAGTGATGCAGAGGTTTAAGAGAGTGTTGCAGAGGCTTAAGTGAGGGATGCAGAGGCTCAAGAGAGTGATGCAAAGGCTCAAGAGAGTGATGCAGAGGCTTAAGAGAGTGATGCAGAGGCTCAAGAGAGAAATGTAGAGGCTGAAGAGAGTAATGCAGAGGCTCAAGAGAGTGGTGCAGAGGCTGAAGAGAGAGATGCAGAGCCTTAAGAGAGTGATGCTGAGGTTCAAGAGAGTGATGCAGAGGCACAAGAGAATGATGTAGAGGCTTAAGAGAGGAATGCAGAGGCTCAAGAGAATGATGCAGGGACTCAAGAGAATGATGCAGAGGGTGAAGAGAGAGATGCAGAGGATCAAGAGAGTGATGCAGAGGCTTAAGAGAGGAATGCAGAGGCTGAAGAGAATGATGCAGAGGCTTAAGAGAGGGATGCAGAGGCTGAAGAGAATGATGCAGAGGCTTAAGAAAGGGATGCAGATGCTGAAGAGAGTGATGCAGAGGCTCAAGAGAGTGATGCAGAGAATTAAGAGAGGTATGCAGAGGCTGAAGAGAATGATGCAGAGGCTTAAAAGAGTGTGCAGAGGCTCAAGAGAGTGATGTAGAGGCTCAAGAGAGTTATGCAGAGGATCAAGAGAGTGATGCAGAGGCTATAGAGAGTGATGCAGAGGCTCAAGAAAGTTATGCAGAGGATCAAGAGAGTGATGCAGAGGCTCAAGAGAGTGATGCAGAGGATCAAGAGAGGGAAGCAGAGGCTTAAGAGAGTGATTCAGAGGCTGAAGAGTGTTGCAGAGGCTCAAGAGAGGGATGCAGAGGCTCAAGAGAGTGATGCAGAGGCTCAAGAGAGTGATGCAGAGGCTCAATAGAGGGATGCAAAGGCTCAAGAGAGTGATGCAGAGGATCAAGAGAGGGAAGCAAAGGCTTAAAAGAGTGATGCAGATGCTGAAGAGAGTGATGCAGAGGCTCTAGAGAGTGATGCAGAGGCTTAAGAGAGTGATGCAGAGGCTCAAGAGAGTGATGCAGAGGATCAAGAGAGTGATGCAGAGACCTCAAGAGAGTGATACAGAGGCTCAAGAGAGTGATGCAGAGGATCAAGAGAGGGATGCAGAGGCTTAAGAGAGTGATGCAGAGGTTGAAGAGAGTGTTGCAGAGGCTTAAGTGAGGGATGCAGAGGCTCAAGAGAGTGATGCAAAGGCTCAAGAAAGTGATGCAGAGGCTTAAGAGAGTGATGCAGAGGCTCAAGAGAGAAATGTAGAGGCTGAAGAGAGTAATGCAGAGGCTCAAGAGAGTGATGCAGAGGCTGAAGAGAGAGATGCAGAGCCTTAAGAGAGTGATGCTGAGGTTCAAGAGAATGATGCAGGGACTCAAGAGAATGATGCAGAGGCACAAGAGAATGATGTATAGGCTTAAGAGAGAGATGCAGAGGCTCAAGAGAATGATGCAGGGACTCAAGAGAATGATGCAGAGGGTGAAGAGAGAGATGCAGAGGATCAAGAGAGTGATGCAGAGGCTTAAGAGAGGAATGCAGAGGCTGAAGAGAATGATGCAGAGGCTTAAGAGATCGATGCAGAGGCTGAAGAGAATGATGCAGAGGCTTAAGAGAGGGATGCAGATGCTGACGAGAGTGATGCAGAGGCTCAACAGAGTGATGCAGAGAATTAAGAGAGGTATGCAGAGGCTGAAGAGAATGATGCAGAGGCTTAAAAGAGTGATGAAGAGGCTCAAGAGAGTGATGTAGAGGCTCAAGAGAGTTATGCAGAGGATCAAGAGAGTGATGCAGAGGCTCAAGAGAGTGATGCAGAGGCTCAAGAGAGTTATGCAGAGGATCAAGAGAGTGATGCAGAGGCTCAAGAGAGTGATGCAGTGGATCAAGAGAGGGAAGCAGAGGCTTAAGAGAGTGATGCAGAGGCTGAAGAGTGTTGCAGAGGCTCAAGAGAGTGATGCAGAGGATCAAGAGAGGGATGCAGAGGCTTAGTAGAGTGATGCAGAGGCTGAAGAGAGTGTTGCAGAGGCTTAAGAGAGGGATGCAGAGGCTCAAGAGAGTGATGTAGAGGCTCAAAAGAGTGATGCAGAGGCTTAAAAGAGTGATGAAGAGGCTAAAGAGAGTGATGCAGAGGCTCAAGAGAGTGATGCAGAGGATCTAGAGAGTGACGCAGAGGCTTAAGAGAGTGATGCAGAGGCTTAAGAGAGGGATGCAGAGGCTCAAGATGGTGATGCAGAGGCTCAAGAGAGGGATGCAGGGGCTCATGAGAGTGATGCAGTGGCTCAAGTGAGGGATGCAGAGGCACAAGAGAGGGATGCAGAGGCTCTTGAGAGTGATGCAGAGGCTAAAAAGAGGGATGCAGAGACTTAAGCGAGTGATGCAAAAGCTCAAGTGAGGGATGCAGATGCTCCTGAGAGTGACGCAGAGGCTCAAGAGAGGGATGCAGAGGATTAAGAGAGTGATGCAAAGGCTCAGGAGAGGGATGCAGAGGCTCATGAGAGGGATGCAGGTGTTCAAAAGAGTGATGAAGAGGCTCAAGAAAGGGATGCAGAGGCTTAAGAACGTGATGCAGAGGCTCAAGAGAGTTATGCAGAGGATCAAGAGAGTGATCAGAGGCTTAAGAGTGTGATGCAGATGATCAAGAGAGGGATGCAGAGGCTTATGAGAGTGATGCAGAGGCTGAAGAGAGTGTTGCAGAGGATTAAGAGAGGGATGCAGAGGCTCAAGAGAGTGATGCAGAGGCTCAGGAGAGTGATGCAGAGGCTCCAGAGAGTGATGCAGAGGCTTAAGAGAGGGATGCAGAGGCTCAAGAGAGGGATGTAGAGGCTAAAGAGAGGGATGGAGAGGCTAAAGAGAGTGATGCAGATGCTCAAGAGAGTGATGCAGAGGCTCTAGAGAGGGATGCAGAGGCTGAAGAGAGTGATGCAGAGGCTCAAGAGAGGGATGCAGAGGCTCAAGAGAGTGATTCAGAGGTTTACGAGAGTGACGCAGAGGCTTAAGAGAGTGATGCAGAGGCTTTAGAAAGGGATGCAGAGGCTTAAGAAAGTGATGCAGAGGCTCAAAAGATGGATGCAATGGCTTAAGAGGTTGATGCAGAGGCTTAAGAGGTTGATGCAGAGGCTTAAGAGAGGGATGCAGAGGCACAAGAGAGGGATGCAGAGGATCAAAAGAGGGATGCAGAGGCTTAAGAGAGTGATGCAGAGGCTGAAGAGAGTGTTGCAGAGGCTCAAGAGAGTGATGCAAAGGCTCAAGAGAGTGATGCAGAGGCTTAAGAGAGTGATGCAGAGGCTCAAGAGAGAAATGTAGAGGCTGAAGAGAGTAATGCAGCGGCTCAAGAGAGTGATGCAGAGGCTGAAGAGAGAGATGCAGAGCCTTAACAGAGTGATGCTGAGGTTCAAGCGAGTGATGCAGAGGCACAAGAGAATGATGTAGAGGCTTAAGAGAGGGATGCAGAGGCTTAAGAGAATGATGCAGTGGCTGAAGAGAGAGATGCAGAGGATCAAGAGAGTGATGCAGAGGCTTAAGAGAGGAATGCAGAGGCTGAAGAGAATGATGCAGAGGCTTAAAAGAGGATGCAGAGGCTGAAGAGAATGATGCAGAGGCTTAAGAGAGGGATGCAGATGCTGAAGAGAGTGATGCAGAGGCTTAAAAGAGTGATGCAGAGGCTCAAGAGAGTGATGTAGAGGCTCAAGAGAGATATGCAGAGGCTCAAGAGAGTGATGCAGAGGCTCAAGAGAGTGATGCAGAGGATCAAGAGAGGGATGCAGAGGCTTAAGAGAGTGATGCAGAGGTTGAAGAGTGTGTTGCAGAGGCTTAAGTGAGGGATGCAGAGGCTCAAGAGAGTGATGCAAAGGCTCAAGAGAGTGATGCAGAGGCTTAAGAGAGTGATGCAGAGGCTCAAGAGAGAAATGTAGAGGCTGAAGAGAGTAATGCAGAGGCTCAAGAGAGTGATGCAGATGCTGAAGAGAGAGATGCAGAGCCTTAAGAGAGTGATGCTGAGGTTCAAGAGAGTGATGCAGAGGCACAAGAGAATGATGTAGAGGCTTAAGAGAGGGATACAGAGGCTCAAGAGAATGATGCAGGGACTCAAGAGAATGATGCAGAGGGTGAAGAGAGAGATGCAGAGGATCAAGAGAGTGATGCAGAGGCTTAAGAGAGGAATGCAGAGGCTGAAGAGAATGATGCAGAGGCTTAAGAGAGGGATGCAGAGGCTGAAGAGAATGATGCAGAGGCTTAAGAGAGGGATGCAGATGCTGAAGAGAGTGATGCAGAGGCTCAAGAGAGTGATGCAGAGAATTAAGAGAGGTATGCAGAGGCTGAAGAGAATGATGCAGAGGCTTAAAAGAGTGTGCAGAGGCTCAAGAGAGTGATGTAGAGGCTCAAGAGAGTTATGCAGAGGATCAAGAGAGTGATGCAGAGGCTATAGAGAGTGATGCAGAGGCTCAAGAAAGTTATGCAGAGGATCAAGAGAGTGATGCAGAGGCTCAAGAGAGTGATGCAGAGGATCAAGAGAGGGAAGCAGAGGCTTAAGAGAGTGATGCAGAGGCTGAAGAGTGTTGCAGAGGCTCAAGAGAGGGATGCAGAGGCTCAAGAGAGTGATGCAGAGGCTCAAGAGAGTGATGCAGAGGCTCAATAGAGGGATGCAAAGGCTCAAGAGAGTGATGCAGAGGATCAAGAGAGGGAAGCAAAGGCTTAAAAGAGTGATGCAGATGCTGAAGATAGTGATGCAGAGGCTCTAGAGAGTGATGCAGAGGCTTAAGAGAGTGATGCAGAGGCTCAAGAGAGTGATGCAGAGGATCAAGAGAGTGATGCAGAGCCTCGAGAGAGTGATGCAGAGGCTCAAGAGAGGGATTCAGAGGATTAAGAGAGTGATGCAGAGACCTCAAGAGAGTGATACAGAGGCTCAAGAGAGTGATGCAGAGGATCAAGAGAGGGATGCAGAGGCTTAAGAGAGTGATGCAGAGGTTGAAGAGAGTGTTGCAGAGGCTTAAGTGAGGGATGCAGAGGCTCAAGAGAGTGATGCAAAGGCTCAAGAAAGTGATGCAGAGGCTTAAGAGAGTGATGCAGAGGCTCAAGAGAGAAATGTAGAGGCTGAAGAGAGTAATGCAGAGGCTCAAGAGAGTGATGCAGAGGCTGAAGAGAGAGATGCAGAGCCTTAAGAGAGTGATGCTGAGGTTCAAGAGAATGATGCAGGGACTCAAGAGAATGATGCAGAGGCACAAGAGAATGATGTAGAGGCTTAAGAGAGAGATGCAGAGGCTCAAGAGAATGATGCAGGGACTCAAGAGAATGATGCAGAGGGTGAAGAGAGAGATGCAGAGGATCAAGAGAGTGATGCAGAGGCTTAAGAGAGGAATGCAGAGGCTGAAGAGAATGATGCAGAGGCTTAAGAGATCGATGCAGAGGCTGAAGAGAATGATGCAGAGGCTTAAGAGAGGGATGCAGATGCTGAAGAGAGTGATGCAGAGGCTCAAGAGAGTGATGCAGAGAATTAAGAGAGGTATGCAGAGGCTGAAGAGAATGATGCAGAGGCTTAAAAGAGTGATGAAGAGGCTCAAGAGAGTGATGTAGAGGCTCAAGAGAGTTATGCAGAGGATCAAGAGAGTGATGCAGAGGCTCAAGAGAGTGATACAGAGGCTCAAGAGAGTGATGCAGAGGATCAAGAGAGGGATGCAGAGGCTTAAGAGAGTGATGCAGAGGTTGAAGAGAGTGTTGCAGAGGCTTAAGTGAGGGATGCAGAGGCTCAAGAGAGTGATGCAAAGGCTCAAGAAAGTGATGCAGAGGCTTAAGAGAGTGATGCAGAGGCTCAAGAGAGAAATGTAGAGGCTGAAGAGAGTAATGCAGAGGCTCAAGAGAGTGATGCAGAGGCTGAAGAGAGAGATGCAGAGCCTTAAGAGAGTGATGCTGAGGTTCAAGAGAATGATGCAGGGACTCAAGAGAATGATGCAGAGGCACAAGAGAATGATGTAGAGGCTTAAGAGAGAGATGCAGAGGCTCAAGAGAATGATGCAGGGACTCAAGAGAATGATGCAGAGGGTGAAGAGAGAGATGCAGAGGATCAAGAGAGTGATGCAGAGGCTTAAGAGAGGAATGCAGAGGCTGAAGAGAATGATGCAGAGGCTTAAGAGAGCGATGCAGAGGCTGAAGAGAATGATGCAGAGGCTTAAGAGAGGGATGCAGATGCTGAAGAGAGTGATGCAGAGGCTCAAGAGAGTGATGCAGAGAATTAAGAGAGGTATGCAGAGGCTGAAGAGAATGATGCAGAGGCTTAAAAGAGTGATGAAGAGGCTCAAGAGAGTGATGTAGAGGCTCAAGAGAGTTATGCAGAGGATCAAGAGAGTGATGCAGAGGCTCAAGAGAGTGATGCAGAGGCTCAAGAGAGTTATGCAGAGGATCAAGAGAGTGATGCAGAGGCTCAAGAGAGTGATGCAGTGGATCAAGAGAGGGAAGCAGAGGCTTAAGAGAGTGATGCAGAGGCTGAAGAGTGTTGCAGAGGCTCAAGAGAGTGATGCAGAGGATCAAGAGAGGGATGCAGAGGCTTAGTAGAGTGATGCAGAGGCTGAAGAGAGTGTTGCAGAGGCTTAAGAGAGGGATGCAGAGGCTCAAGAGAGTGATGTAGAGGCTCAAAAGAGTGATGCAGAGGCTTAAAAGAGTGATGAAGAGGCTCAAGAGAGTGATGTAGAGGCTCAAGAGAGTTATGCAGAGGCTCAAGAGAGTGATGCAGAGGATCAAGAGAGTGATGCAGAGGATCAAGAGAGGGATGCAGAGGCTTAGTAGAGTGATGCAGAGGCTGAAGAGAGTGTTGCAGAGGCTTAAGAGAGGGATGCAGAGGCTCAAGAGAGTGTTGCAGAGGATCAAGAGAGGGATGCAGAGGCAGAAGAGAGTGATGCAGAGGCTCAAGAGAGTGATGCAGAGGCTCACGAGAGTTATGCAGAGGATCAAGAGAGTGATGCAGAGACTTAAGAGTGTGATGCAGATGATCAAGAGAGGGATGCAGAGGCTTATGAGAGTGATGCAGAGGCTGAAGAGAGTGTTGCAAAGGCTTAAGAGAGGGATGCAGAGGCTCAAGAGAGTGATGCAGAGGCTCAGGAGAGTGATGCAGAGGCTCAAGAGAGTGATGCAGAGGCTTAAGAGAGGGATGCAGAGGCTCAAGGGAGGGATGTAGAGGCTAAAGAGAGTGATGCAGAGGCTCAAGAGAGTGATGCAGAGGATCTAGAGAGTGACGCAGAGGCTTAAGAGAGTGATGCAGAGGCTTAAGAGAGGGATGCAGAGGCTCAAGATGGTGATGCAGAGGCTCAAGAGAGGGATGCAGGGGCTCATGAGAGTGATGCAGAGGCTCAAGTGAGGGATGCAGAGGCACAAGAGAGGGATGCAGAGGCTCTTGAGAGTGATGCAGAGGCTAAAAAGAGGGATGCAGAGACTTAAGCGAGTGATGCAAAAGCTCAAATGAGGGATGCAGATGCTCCTGAGAGTGACGCAGAGGCTCAAGAGAGGGATGCAGAGGATTAAGAGAGTGATGCAAAGGCTCAGGAGAGGGATGCAGAGGCTCATGAGAGGGATGCGGGTGTTCAAAAGAGTGATGAAGAGGCTCAAGAAAGGGATGCAGAGGCTTAAGAACGTGATGCAGAGGCTCAAGAGAGTTATGCAGAGGATCAAGAGAGTGATCAGAGGCTTAAGAGTGTGATGCAGATGATCAAGAGAGGGATGCAGAGGCTTATGAGAGTGATGCAGAGGCTGAAGGGAGTGTTGCAGAGGATTAAGAGAGGGATGCAGAGGCTCAAGAGAGTGATGCAGAGGCTCAGGAGAGTGATGCAGAGGCTCCAGAGAGTGATGCAGAGGCTTAAGAGAGGGATGCAGAGGCTCAAGAGAGGGATGTAGAGGCTCAAGAGAGGGATGGCGAGGCTAAAGAGAGTGATGCAGATGCTCAAGAGAGTGATGCAGAGGCTCTAGAGAGGGATGCAGAGGCTGAAGAGAGTGATGCAGAGGCTCAAGAGAGGGATGCAGAGGCTCAAGAGAGTGATTCAGAGGTTTACGAGAGTGACGCAGAGGCTTAAGAGAGTGATGCAGAGGCTTTAGAAAGGGATGCAGAGGCTTAAGAAAGTGATGCAGAGGCTCAAAAGATGGATGCAAAGGCTTAAGAGGTTGATGCAGAGGCTTAAGAGGTTGATGCAGAGGCTTAAGAGAGGGATGCAGAGGCACAAGAGAGGGATGCAGAGGATCAAAAGAGGGATGCAGAGGCTTAAGAGAGTGATGCAGAGGCTGAAGAGAGTGTTGCAGAGGCTCAAGAGAGTGATGCAAAGGCTCAAGAGAGTGATGCAGAGGCTTAAGAGAGTGATGCAGAGGCTCAAGAGAGAAATGTAGAGGCTGAAGAGAGTAATGCAGCGGCTCAAGAGAGTGATGCAGAGGCTGAAGAGAGAGATGCAGAGCCTTAAGAGAGTGATGCTGAGGTTCAAGCGAGTGATGCAGAGGCACAAGAGAATGATGTAGAGGCTTAAGAGAGGGATGCAGAGGCTTAAGAGAATGATGCAGTGGCTGAAGAGAGAGATGCAGAGGATCAAGAGAGTGATGCAGAGGCTTAAGAGAGGAATGCAGAGGCTGAAGAGAATGATGCAGAGGCTTAAAAGAGGCTGCAGAGGCTGAAGAGAATGATGCAGAGGCTTAAGAGAGGGATGCAGATGCTGAAAAGAGTGATGCAGAGGCTTAAAAGAGTGATGCAGAGGCTCAAGAGAGTGATGTAGAGGCTCAAGAGAGATATGCAGAGGCTCAAGAGAGTTATGCAGAGGATCAAGAGAGTGATGCAGAGTATCAAGAGAGTGATGCAGAGGATCAAGAGAGTGATGCAGAGGATCAAGAGAGGGAAGCACAGGCTTAAAAGAGTGATGCAGAGGCTGAAGAGAGTGTTGCAGAGGCTCAAGAGAGGGATGCAGAGGCTCAAGAGAGTGATGCAGAGGCTCAAGAGAGTGATGCAGAGGCTTAAGAGTGTGATGCAGATGATCAAGAGAGGGATGCAGAGGCTTATGAGAGTGATGCAGACGCGGAAGAGAGTGTTGGAAAGGCTTATGAGAGGGATGCAGAGGCTCAAGAGAGTGATGCAGAGGCTCAGGAGAGTGATGCAGAGGCTCAAGAGAGTGATGCAGAGGCTTAAGAGAGAGATGCAGAGGCTCAAGAGAGGGATGTAGAGGCTAAAGAGAGTGATGCAGAGGCTCAAGAGAGTGATGCAGAGGATCTAGAAAGTGACGTAGAAGCTTAAGAGAGTGATGCAGAGGCTTAAGAGAGGGATGCAGAGGCTCAAGAGAGTGATGCAGAGGCTTAAGAGAGAGATGCAGAGGCTCAAGAGAGGGATGTAGAGGCTAAAGAGAGTGATGCAGAGGATCTAGAAAGTGACGCAGAGGCTTAAGAGAGTGATGCAGAGGCTTAAGAGAGGGATGTAGAGTCTCAAGAGAGTGATGCAGAGGCTCAAGAGAGGGATGCAGGGGCTCAAGAGAGGGATGCAGAGGCTCAAGTGAGGCATGCAGAGGCACAAGAGAGTGACGCAGAGGCTCTTGAGAGTGATGCAGAGGCTCAAGAGAGGGACGCAGAGGCTAAAGCGAGTGATGCAAAGGCTCAAGTGAGGGATGCAGATGCTCCTGAGAGTGACGCAGAGGCTCAAGAGAGGGATGCAGAGGCTTAAGAGAGTGATGCAAAGGCACAGGAGAGGGATGCAGAGGCTTAAGAGAGTGATGCAGAGGCTCAAGAGAGAAATGTAGAGGCTGAAGAGAGTAATGCAGCGGCTCAAGAGAGTGATGCAGAGGCTGAAGAGAGAGATGCAGAGCCTTAAGAGAGTGATGCTGAGGTTCAAGCGAGTGATGCAGAGGCACAAGAGAATGATGTAGAGGCTTAAGAGAGGGATGCAGAGGCTTAAGAGAATGATGCAGTGGCTGAAGAGAGAGATGCAGAGGATCAAGAGAGTGATGCAGAGGCTTAAGAGAGGAATGCAGAGGCTGAAGAGAATGATGCAGAGGCTTAAAAGAGGATGCAGAGGCTGAAGAGAATGATGCAGAGGCTTAAGAGAGGGATGCAGATGCTGAAGAGAGTGATGCAGAGGCTTAAAAGAGTGATGCAGAGGCTCAAGAGAGTGATGTAGAGGCTCAAGAGAGATATGCAGAGGCTCAAGAGAGTTATGCAGAGGATCAAGAGAGTGATGCAGAGTATCAAGAGAGTGATGCAGAGGATCAAGAGAGTGATGCAGAGGATCAAGAGAGGGAAGCACAGGCTTAAAAGAGTGATGCAGAGGCTGAAGAGAGTGTTGCAGAGGCTCAAGAGAGGGATGCAGAGGCTCAAGAGAGTGATGCAGAGGCTCAAGAGAGTGATGCAGAGGCTTAAGAGTGTGATGCAGATGATCAAGAGAGGGATGCAGAGGCTTATGAGAGTGATGCAGACGCGGAAGAGAGTGTTGGAAAGGCTTATGAGAGGGATGCAGAGGCTCAAGAGAGTGATGCAGAGGCTCAGGAGAGTGATGCAGAGGCTCAAGAGAGTGATTCTGAGGCTTAAGAGAGAGATGCAGAGGCTCAAGAGAGGGATGTAGAGGCTAAAGAGAGTGATGCAGAGGCTCAAGAGAGTGATGCAGAGGATCTAGAAAGTGACGTAGAAGCTTAAGAGAGTGATGCAGAGGCTTAAGAGAGGGATGCAGAGGCTCAAGAGAGTGATGCAGAGGCTTAAGAGAGAGATGCAGAGGCTCAAGAGAGGGATGTAGAGGCTAAAGAGAGTGATGCAGAGGATCTAGAAAGTGACGCAGAGGCTTAAGAGAGTGATGCAGAGGCTTAAGAGAGGGATGTAGAGTCTCAAGAGAGTGATGCAGAGGCTCAAGAGAGGGATGCAGGGGCTCAAGAGAGGGATGCAGAGGCTCAAGTGAGGCATGCAGAGGCACAAGAGAGTGACGCAGAGGCTCTTGAGAGTGATGCAGAGGCTCAAGAGAGGGACGCAGAGGCTAAAGCGAGTGATGCAAAGGCTCAAGTGAGGGATGCAGATGCTCCTGAGAGTGACGCAGAGGCTCAAGAGAGGGATGCAGAGGCTTAAGAGAGTGATGCAAAGGCTCAGGAGAGGGATGCAGAGGCTCATGAGAGGGATGTGTCGGAAAATCCGACACCATTTAATAATCATACAGATAATAGCTGTATTACCCACAAGTTAACCATAGAAAACGTAACTTGTAGTGGAATTACCGTCTATAGAAAACGGGATATCATCATCACATACTATTATAATTCACCAGCTATTCTGCTGGGATTATTCTTAAATACATTAGTCTTTGGACTTTACCATCATAAAACATCTCATATAAATTAACTTAATTATCAATATTAAAGTAGAGTAAATGTGACCCTTCTATCACTTTCTGACATGTGGACAATGTAAGCCAGGCGTCAGAGTGAGGATGAGCTATTGAGCTATGAGGCTGCTATGGAGGGCAGCCATTGTTTATATTGAGACCAGAGGCTCACACGGGAGCAAATTCGGCTCCTGTTAAATTTACTTGGACGTAGTGTTATGGAAACCAAAGGTGTACCATTTTTCAACACGCTGTCTACATATCAAGTTAAGTGTTCTTTCCGAAACCCATTATCTATCATTAGTGGCCATTAATGTCATTGGGTAGGGTTAGCCGGTTAGAACGCGAAATCGCCTCATACTAAAGGTAATTAAGCCAGGTCTTCAATGTTCCATGTACTGTATAGTGTTTTCTCTGATATAGCTTGTCATATATAGGATTCTGGCTTCACAGCTAGCGCACTTTTGACAGGTCAAGACGAGGAAGCAAGATTTGTGCACCAGTTACTGGGTGATATGGAAGCTACCTCAAAGAGGATAATTTGGTGTCTACACCCTAGTTATACCTGGTGGACTAACCTGCTGTACTATAAGATAAGGAACCTCTTCAATGTATGTAGTTAATTTTGTAGTTTGATTGGCTGCATATATATATTAATTTAACAACCCCCCCCCCCCTAATGTGTAGAGGATCGATTTGTGAGATTATGAGATTATTGCAGAAATACAGTCCACTCATTATCATTATACAAATTGCTATCGAAGTATATAAATTAACGTAAATATAAATTCATATAAATTAAATAAATATAAATCTCACAGGTCGGTTCCCACATTATTTGGTCATCTTCGAACCGAATGACGGATTATTTGATCCTATGAACCCACATTTGGTCATCTTAGTACCGGATGAACCAGTTAACCAGTGGATTCATTAAATATACTAGTGCAGTGTTATTTAAACAAAGCCAGTCAAGACGGCAGCGTAGCCTCGAGGGAGCTCAGGAGCCTCCCTCAGCCCAGTTCAGCTTCGTCAGCGGTTTCATGCACACCCACACATATTTGGTGGCGTGTTATTTCGTGAAATGACAGCGCTAATATTGAAGCCAGCCAAATTAGTGGCTGTGGTGTCGCGTGATTGTTCACGGATTTCGTGGTGTTACATTTCGCGAGAGATTATCTACGAATTTTGTGGACTTTATTTCGCGAGGTCAATAATAATATTTAATACTTCTAGATAATATTAGAAGTTTCATAGAGGCTAATTAAGAGGCTATTATCAATAATTGTGTATATTATTTCTCCAAATAGAGAATCATTTAATATATATTGCACTAGTGATCACAATATAATAATTACTAATTGCCAACCAACAACAGGGTAGGATATTAACCATTGACTAGTTGAACTATTATTGCTCATCCTAGTCCCATTATTACCATAGTCAGTTGTACTATATTGAACAACCTAACACCATTAATGAATGGTCCAGACCCTATTTTGGGTGTAATTTTTATCAACTCGAGTTGAGTTGTGTATATATAATAATTACTTATGATCATTACACCTTTGAGTGATTAATTAGTGTCTCTACCATCCTAGGGTGATATAGAAGAGCTAACCTAAAGGTACTTCCATGACACTGGTTTATCACTCAAATCATTAGTGTATGATTGTATATATATAATGTGTATTAATTTTAAGTGCTAACCTCTAGTAGAGGTAGGATTATTGCCTAGTGAGTGCAGAATTTACCCTAGGCTATCATTAGTGTTTGTTCAGTATTATGAGCAGCCCAAGTACAAGTCCCACAAGGCTTCACCAACTAGCCAGTATGGATAATGCAGGGAGAATGAAAAGAACCCTTGCAGGTCTTAAAGGCCACTTAACAAGACAGATCAAGAAATGTGAAGATTTGTCACAACAATCTCAAGTTGATTATGCTGACCTGGAAAGCTATTATCAAGCAGCTGCAGGTAAATTTGAGCAAATCAAATGTCAAATAGCGACATATGTGGCTGAACTTGCCAACACCAATTTATCAGAAACAGAAATAGACGACATTATGGTTGATCTTGCGAATTATGAAGATCACACTCAGGCCACGTTACAGCCTTATGTCAAATTAATTGCCCAGAACAAGGCAACAGCAACAACAACAACAGTTGCATCTAATACGAGTCAAGCAGAAGCTCGACTCCCTCCAATTAATT
Source organism: Procambarus clarkii (assembly GCF_040958095.1). NCBI lineage: Eukaryota > Metazoa > Arthropoda > Malacostraca > Decapoda > Cambaridae > Procambarus > Procambarus clarkii. Next base: position 25,852,729 of record NC_091173.1, on the reverse strand, counting down.
TACCCACTTTCTCAGGAAAAGATGAGGAAGATTGGGACGAATTTTGGAACAAATTCGTTGACCTTGTAGACTCAAAACAATCTTTACCAAAGAGTAGTAAATTCTCTTATTTGCAAGGCCAATTATCAGGTGAGGCTAAAACAGTAGTATCCCATCTGAGATTAACTAATGACGGCTATGATCTGGCAGTAAAACTCCTCAAGGATAATTATGCTGATCCAGAAGTAAGAACATCACATTTAGTTCATGAGCTGTTGCATTTACCCCCACCGGAGGCTTCAGCTGATTCACTCCAAGTCTTCAAGCTGGAGGTAGAATCATTGATCAATGCCCTCAGCCTGACAGCAGATACAAACGGGGCTGAGTGGGTCTTGAAAATAATTGTCCAGGAGAAAATACCTAGGGACATATTGAGACAAATGAGTGCTCATTACAATAAAAGCATCTTATCTATGAATGAAATATCTGAAGGTTTAAAGTCAGTAGTTCATCAATTACGAACACATGACAAATTAAAACCACCAAGTAAACCCTCAGAAACCAATAATAGTAAACCACAGAGTACCAAAGGTACTCCAAATCAATCTAAACAATATAATTCAACACCAAAGTGGAACAGTAGCAGTGTGGGCGTATATGCAGTGGGACCCTCCAAGCCTATAGTTACTGTGTCATCCAAGAACGTGACACCAAAGGGTACTGGAAGCTATGGAACATGTTTGTTCTGCAATGAGAAACATTCAATGTACCACTGCTCTAATTTTCCTGATAGTGACGCCCGTGTTGAGCGACTCAAAGATTTGCAACATTGCACGAGGTGCCTCAGGAAACATAACATCAACGACTGTGATACCCAATTACACACCTGTAATAGGTGTAACAAAGGTCAGCACCATGCAGCATTGTGCAGAGACACCAAAACAACGTCTCCAAACCCCAAGGTGGAAGATAGCATTCCCACCTCAGTACAGTACTGCAAGGTGCAACCAACAAAGAGTGTCCAATCGGCAAAGTCTAAAGGTAATACGACTTTGCCTACTGCCCAAATTACCATCCTGAATAAGAGGGCCAAGGTCCATACCCGTGGGTTGTTTGACCAAGGATCCCAGAGAACATATATCACTAAAAAGTTGGCAGATGAATTACAATTAAGGCCTGTAGCCCAGATGTCATTCAACATCTCAGGGTTTGTAACAGATGCAGGACCTCAAGTCTACCAGGTGGTACAACCATCAGTACGCTTAGGCAGGTACGTCTGTCGAGTACAAGCCATTGTGGTGGACAAAATACCAGTAGACCTACAAGTTCAAGGTCTGAGAGCAACAGCCAAATTCCTGAGAAATAGAGGAATAAAATTGGCAGATAATATTAAGTCTGATCACCTCACTGACTTCGGTCTCCTTGTTGGGACAGTCTATTGTCATCGATTCATCGGTAGCCCTACTAAATATCAGGGTATAACCATGTTAAACTCTGCAGGAGGTAAATTACTCTCAGGCCCAGTATCAAGCCTGAGGAGACCTATGCCTGCAGATAAACAATACCAGTAGAGATCTAAATTTGTCAGCTGATTATATTTCTCCAGTAGCATTATACTAAGGAGATTACAGCTGACTATAGTAACAGAGGTTGATGTTAGTATCATCATTTAAAGCTGGAGATGAGTTCATGAGGCCTCAGTGGCAAATCAGTGAATAGTAGCCTAAAACAGCTACAAGTCACTGCGACCAATGTCACTGAACCCACTGCAGTCTCAGAACCATACTTTACTTTAATGATGAGCTATTCAATCCTCTGAATCAATTAATTAAATTAAACCCCAGTAAATCTGATGACTGATTTGATACATTTATTATTTAATCAAGATGTATTCCATGGGCCTCAGTGTTTATATATCAGTGACCAGTTACCTGAAGAAACTTCAAGTTATATCTAATGTCACTGATCTCACTGCAGTCCCTGAATCATACTTGACTGTAGTACTTGATCACATTCAGTCTTCTGGGTTAAATAATATGTAATAAGGCTTGAATATTAGCCTTTCAAGAGTTGACAGGGAAATGAAATTGCATTAGACTTCTAACCCCTGCAACTCTAGTACGGGACATCCGTCCTGTACGAACAGACACACAAATGTGTGATTACTAACTACTAACATCAAATTAATCTAATAATTCGAAGGAGGAGTATCGGTGTTCGTCTGTTCTAAACAGGACTTCGACCCGTGAGCAGCCCCCTGGGGAATTATGTCGGAAAATCCGACACCATTTAATAATCATACAGATAATAGCTGTATTACCCACAAGTTAACCATAGAAAACGTAACTTGTAGTGGAATTACCGTCTATAGAAAACGGGATATCATCATCACATACTATTATAATTCACCAGCTATTCTGCTGGGAATTATTCTTAAATACATTAGTCTTTGGACTTTACCATCATAAAACATCTCATATAAATTAACTTAATTATCAATATTAAAGTAGAGTAAATGTGACCCTTCTATCACTTTCTGACATGTGGACAATGTAAGCCAGGCGTCAGAGTGAGGATGAGCTATTGAGCTATGAGGCTGCTATGGAGGGCAGCCATTGTTTATATTGAGACCAGAGGCTCACACGGGAGCAAATTCGGCTCCTGTTAAATTTACTTGGACGTAGTGTTATGGAAACCAAAGGTGTACCATTTTTCAACACGCTGTCTACATATCAAGTTAAGTGTTCTTTCCGAAACCCATTATCTATCATTAGTGGCCATTAATGTCATTGGGTAGGGTTAGCCGGTTAGAACGCGAAATCGCCTCATACTAAAGGTAATTAAGCCAGGTCTTTATTGTTCCATGTACAATGTTTCTCTGAAATACCTGTCATATACTAGGTTTCTGGCTTCACAGCTAGCGCCCTTTTAACAGGTCAAGACGAGGAAGCATGTTTGTGCTTCAGTTACCAGCACGTGGAAGCTACCTCAAAGAGGGAAAATGTGGTCTACATCCTGGTTATACCTGCTGTACAAATAAGATAAGGAACCTTTTCAATGTATGTAGTTAATTCTGTAGTTTGATTGGCTGCATATATATAAACTAATAAACCCCCCCTAATGTGTAGAGGATCGATTTGTGAGATTAAGAGATTATTGCAGAAATACAGTCCACTTATCATTATACAAATTGCTATCGAAGTATATAAATTAACGTAAATATAAATTCATATAAATTAAATAAATATAAATCTCACAGGTCGGTTCCCACAGGATGCAGGTGTTCAAAAGAGTGATGAAGAGGCTCAAGAAAGGGATGCAGAGGCTTAAGAACGTGATGCAGAGGCTCAAAAAAGGGATGCAGGGGCTTAAGAGGGTGATGCAGAGGCTCAAGAGAGTGATGCAGAGGCTAAAGAGAGGGATGAAGAGCCTCAAGAGAGTGATGCAGAGGATCAAGAGAGGGAAGCGAAGGCTTAAGAGAGTGATACAGAAGCTGAAGAGAGTGATGCAGAGGCTCAAGAGAGTGATGCAGAGGATCAAGCGAGTGATGCAGAGGCTCGAGAGAGTGATGCGGAGGCTCAAGAGAGGGATTCAGAGGCTTAAGAGAGTGATGCAGAAGCTCATGAGAGTGATGCAGAGGCTTAGGAAGGTGATGCAGAGGCTCAAGAGAGTGATGCAGAGGCTCAAGAGAGGGATGCAGAGGCTTAAGAGAGGGATGAAAAGGCTCAGGAGAGGAATGCAGAGGCTCATGAGAGGGATGCAGGTGTTCAAAAGAGTGATGAAGAGGCTCAAGAAAGGGATGCAGAGGCTTAAGAAAGTGATGCAGAGGCTCAGAAAAGAAATGCAAAGGCTTAAGAAGGTGATGCAGAGGCTCAAGAGAGTGATGCAGAGGCTCAGGAAAGGGATGCAGAGGCACAAGAGAGTGATGCAGAGGATCAAGAGAGGGAAGCAAAGGCTTAAGAGAGTGATACAGAGGCTCAAGAGAGGGATGCAGAGGCTCAAGGGAGTGATGCAGAGGATCAAGAGAGGGATGCAGAGGCTTAGTAGAGTGATGCAGAGGCTGAAGAGAGTGCTGCAGAGGCTTAAGAGAGGGATGCAGAGGCTCAAGAGAGTGATGTAGAGGCTCAAAAGAGTGATGCAGAGGCTTAAGAGAGTGATGCAGAGGCTCAAGAGAGTGATGTAGAGGCTCAAGAGAGTTATGCAGAGGCTCAAGAGAGTGATGCAGAGGATCAAGAGAGTGATGCAGAGGCTCAAGAGAGTGATGCAGAGGATCAAGAGAGGGAAGCAGAGGCTTAAGAGAGTGATGCAGAGGCAGAAGAGAGTGTTGCAGAGGATCAAGAGAGGGATGCAGAGGCTTATGAGAGTGATGCAGAGGCTGAAGAGAGTGTTGCAAAGGCTTAAGAGAGGGATGCAGAGGCTCAAGAGAGTGATGCAGAGGCTCAGGAGAGTGATGCAGAGGCTCAAGAGAGTGATGCAGAGGCTTAAGAGAGGGATGCAGAGGCTCAAGGGAGGGATGTAGAGGCTAAAGAGAGTGATGCAGAGGCTCAAGAGAGTGATGCAGAGGATCTAGAGAGTGACGCAGAGGCTTAAGAGAGTGATGCAGAGGCTTAAGAGAGGGATGCAGAGGATCAAGAGAGTGATGCAGAGGCTCAAGAGAGGGATGCAGGGGCTCATGAGAGGGATGCAGAGGCTCAAGTGAGGGATGCAGAGGCACAAGAGATGGATGCAGAGGCTCTTGAGAGTGATGCAGAGGATCAAGAGAGGGATGCAGAGACTTAAGCGAGTGATGCAAAGGCTCAAGTGAGGGATGCAGATGCTTCTGAGAGTGACGCACAGGCTCAAGAGAGTGATGAAGAGGCTCAAGAAAGGGATGCAGAGGCTTAAGAACGTGATGCAGAGGCTCAAGAAAGTTATGCAGAGGATCAAGAGAGTGATGCAGAGGCTTAAGAGTGTGATGCAGATGATCAAGAGAGGGATGCAGAGGCTTATGAGAGTGATGCAGAGGGTGAAGAGAGTGTTGCAGAGGATTAAGAGAGGGATGCAGAGGCTCAAGAGAGTGATGCAGAGGCTCAGGAGAGTGATGCAGAGGCTCCAGAGAGTGATGCAGAGGCTTAAGAGAGGGATGCAGAGGCTCAAGAGAGGGATGTAGAGGCTCAAGAGAGGGATGGAGAGGCTAAAGAGAGTGATGCAGATGCTCAAGAGAGTGATGCAGAGGCTCTAGAGAGGGATGCAGAGGCTGAAGAGAGTGATGCAGAGGCTCAAGAGAGGGATGCAGAGGCTCAAGAGAGTGATTCAGAGGTTTACGAGAGTGACGCAGAGGCTTAAGAGAGTGATGCAGAGGCTTTAGAAAGGGATGCAGAGGCTTAAGAAAGTGATGCAGAGGCTCAAAAGATGGATGCAGAGGCTTAAGAGGTTGATGCAGAGGCTTAAGAGGTTGATGCAGAGGCTTAAGAGAGGGATGCAGAGGCACAAGAGAGGGATGCAGAGGATCAAAAGAGGGATGCAGAGGCTTAAGAGAGTGATGCAGAGGCTGAAGAGAGTGTTGCAGAGGCTCAAGAGAGTGATGCAAAGGCTCAAGAGAGTGATGCAGAGGCTTATGAGAGTGATGCAGAGGCTCAAGAGAGAAATGTAGAGGCTGAAGAGAGTGATGCAGAGGCTCAAGAGAGTGATGCAGAGGCTGAAGAGAGAGATGCAGAGCCTTAAGAGAGTGATGCTGAGGTTCAAGAGAGTGATGCAGAGGCACAAGAGAATGATGTAGAGGCTTAAGAGAGGGATGCAGAGGCTTAAGAGAATGATGCAGGGGCTGAAGAGAGAGATGCAGAGGATCAAGAGAGTGATGCATAGACTTAAGAGAGGAATGCAGAGGCTGAAGAGAATGATGCAGAGGCTTAAGAGAGGATGCAGAGGCTGAAGAGAATGATGCAGAGGCTTAAGAGAGGGATGCAGATGCTGAAGAGAGTGATGCAGAGGCTTAAAAGAGTGATGCAGAGGCTCAAGAGAGTGATGTAGAGGCTCAAGAGAGATATGCAGAGGCTCAAGAGAGTTATGCAGAGGATCAAGAGAGTGATGCAGAGTATCAAGAGAGTGATGCAGAGGATCAAGAGAATGATGCAGAGGATCAAGAGAGGGAAGCACAGGCTTAAGAGAGTGATGCAGAGGCTGAAGAGAGTGTTGCAGAGGCTCAACCCAGCAAACACAAATCATCTACACAACGTTCGCCTATCTCTTCCCATAGGTGTGGGAATGATTTGCATTGAGAATGGTGCAGGAGAGCCTTTGAGAAACTTTTACTCAAAAAATCCAAACACAAAGGTTTAATTATATATTGTTTTTCTACAATTATTTTCTTCCAAATGTAAAACAAATAGTTTTTACATGTTTAAATATAAAATTTATGGTGTTTTTTTGTAAAATTCATTAATAAATTGTGAATGATATATATTGGCTGAGTGAAACCTTTAAAATCCATTTAGTTATAATTTGAACAGAAAAAAGTATTTTTCCAATTTTCTAAAAATTGCTCTTTTTAACACAATTTGACTCCTTATACATTCCACTAAACACTATATCATGTTTAAATATATAATTTATGTATTATTCTCTAAAATAATTTATATAAATTATATAAGTTGCTGGAAAGTGGTGTTAAAGATTCTGAAAACATTTTGTTGTGTTAATATGTTCTTATTAACTATGTCTCAAGTTCACAGTTTATCAAACAAGAATATTAACATTCGTCAACTCTTAAAATCTTATATGTTATCTTGCTGGTGCAAAAAAGGGTGAATCTTTAGGAACAGCTATAGTATCTATATATCACAAATGGTGTTTTCCCTAACTCAAACAATGTAGGGTTTATTATTCTACACATATTTCTAATGACTCTTAGATGTTTACATTCTCTGAAGTATAATTGTGAAGGCTGTGTCCATCACTCTCAACACAGATTCTTAAACTCGTCTCTGCAGGTTCAACTATATAATTAGTTTCCATTTTGAATCTCCATGGACATTTGTATCCAAAATGAAACCAATGTGGTTTCCTTCAGCGCCTTCAGCCAGCACATTTGCTCATTCATTTCCACAGATTCCAACAAGGTAGGGGATTTACAGAAATTTGTATATTCATATTGTTATATATTAAAAATATGAATGCAGTTCAATATGATAAGACAAATACATGAGTTTATGATAAATTCGTTTTCTGTGATATACCATTGATATGCTCTTTTTTTCTTTAAACGGCAGACTAAACTAAAGTGCTCACATCAACAGATTTGATGTATAAATGGTCAACGCTCAACAGAGTTAGTATAAATGTATTAGTATAAATCTTACTTGTCTCATTGTTAATTCACATTCAATGTCAACTTGTGGTTGCATTGTACAAGGCCAACACAGATGATCGAAGGAAACTAACTCTGCTCTAGTTCCATGAAGTTGCTATTTGGTCTTTACTCAATGCATTGTACATGCATTGTACAAGGCCAACACAGATGATCGAAGGAAACTAACTCTGCTCTAGTTCCATGAAGTTGCTATTTGGTCTTTATTGAAATTTGACAAGGCAGAGTGGCCTGCAACAACTACACCATCTCCACATCTAGTTCATGCTCCAGACATAAATCATGACACTGGTCCTGTGTATCCTCCTGCTGACCCGTCAACACCTGGCCCGTCGGGTGTGAGGCGCCCTCTCTTCACGTCTACACCTAGTGCTGAAGCTGAATCTGATGAAGATAATTCATATTCCACATTAGTGTTTGAAAACAATAGTGAGAGCGACGATTCAGACAGTAGTTTATTGCCAACCCAGAGACAACAGCGACGTGTTGTTATAGCAGAGACTCGCCTGAACTATAAATTGAAACATGAGCTGGTAAAAATCCCCAAACGTCGCAGGTGTGAAGTGTGTTCAAAGTCGGGTATCAGGAAGGAAACTGGTATAGCGTGCAAGACATGCGATGTTCCACTTTGCGTCATACCTTGTAATTACACCACTTATCACAGGAAAAGGGTGTATTGGGTGGACAAGAAATAACCACCTACATCAGCTTCACTCCACCTAGGAACATCTGTTGAGCAACTTCAGGAATCAGTACCTGAAGGAGGTGGAGTGGAGATAAAATGCTCAACTTATTTTACTACAATCGTCTTTGCTTTGGTAAGTACACATAATTGTCTTAGATTGTTTCAGTATTGTAGTCTATTTTCTTAGGAATATTTTGATACCTAAATGAGAACTGTAGCACGAAAACTAAAGTAAGTATTCATGAAACAAGAGAAACTTTTTTTGTGGGTGTTGCGGGTGTGAGTTGGAGTGTCAAGAGCGGGTTCCGGTTGTGTGTTTTCCGTCATCTCTACAGCTGTGAATTCCAAGGAATTGTATTTGATATGCATATGTCTGTGTAGGGAATTTTATTCCGAACACTATACAAAAAAAAACGGTGTGAAACAAGTATAAACTTGAAAAACATGAGCAAAGTAAAAACTTTTGACGCTCACGGGTACAAACACGCGTAAGATTTTATTCGCCGCAAATTTATTTGACGCTGTGTTGGCCAACTCTACCCATGTTCTTATAGAACTTTCTATTGCGAACACATTGCTATAAAAATGAAATACGTAGCTTCAGAAATAATGTCAGGACAGTTAAATAAGTATAAACATTCAAAGCACTGCATCCCAACAGTGTCGTCCCTGCTGAAATCACGGCTAACGCTTCGCCCAGTTCCTACACTCGTGCGGGTCACCCGATACCATAATTAGACATTGATAGGCATATGTCTGGGTGGGGAATTTTATTGCGAGTTCAGTGATATCAAAATGAGCGCTGTAGGATGACTGTGAGGCTGGCAACAAACGAAAGAGTATGAACATTTACTTCCTGTTTGGGTGTCACGGCGAGTCATCTTCGTGTTTATTTACTTCGTGGTGGGATACCAAATGCTTCGGTGACATTTTATGCATATGATCTTGTAGAGAATTTTATTGCCAACGCATTGATACCAAAATGAAAAACGTAGCTTGAGAATTGAGGTTAGGAGCGTGAAAAGATTATAAACTTTTTTGTGTTTACGCTTGAGCGCCCAGAACGCCGCGCGCACAACCCGCTTGGTTTTCCAGCTAGTGCCGCGCGCACTAAAGTGTTAAGCAACTGACATATGTGGAGAGCTAGTATCAAAATTTATGTTTGTCCTGCACACCGCCCCCCATCCAGTGGGCAGCGGTGGATAGGTTACAATCACTTAGTTGTTATCTACAGTTAGCAAACTGGGGATATTTGGCTAAAATTTCTGGTAGCAGATCATTTTGAATGAAATATTGACACATCGCTGGAACATTGGTTATAGAATTGTCTCTAAATTCATGTATCTTTTCGCACTCCATCACATAGTGACGGAGGGTGTGCGAATAATTTTGTTGACACAGTTTACATTTGGTCAGGTCTACATCAGCAGATAATGAGAATTCCCAGAGATACTTGTAACCGAGTCTAAGCCGAGCAGTAGTAACATCTAGAAGTCTGCTGATTTTATTGGATGATCCATAGATGTGTGGCTCCTCTTGTATGATAGTATGATGATAGATGGAATTACTAGTTCCAGTTTCTAGGCAGGCGATGAGTACTCACAATAACCTTAATTAAGCGTCAAAACAAAAATGTGTATACTCTTTTTACTCTCCTGACCTTAGTTCTCGAGCTATGTATTTCATTTTGGTACCAACGTGTTCGCAATAACATTCTCTAGAAGAACATCAGCAAAAACGGTCACCAAAAGTTATATGAATACCAGCACCCAATAGGTTAGGTGGATAGGGGGTTAGGTTGGTAGGTTACATTGAGTTAATTAAGTAGTACTTAGTGTTTATCTGTTATAGATAGGAGCTGCCTGGTATGGGCCAATAGGCCTTCTGCAGTTACCTTTGTTTTTATGTTTTTGCCCTGTAACCTAAATGGTTAGAGAGGCACATATATGGGCTTAGGGACTGAACCCCACACTACATTTAGCTAAGCTGGTTACAATCTTGATGATATAGTTACAAAATTCTGTATAAGTCGTCACATTATCAATGGGTTCGAGATCAACCACAATTTCCTGAATAGATATAACAAAGGGGATATTAATAGGGTATTAAAATTGTCAACACAAGATAGAACACGAAACAATGGGTATAAATTGGATAAGTTTAGATTTAGGAAAGACTTGGGTAAATACAGGGTCAGTAACAGGGTTGTTGATTTGTGGAATTTTTCTTAACTTATAAATTTATCTTTATTTATCTTAAACTGGTTGGGAGAGGTACAGTTTTTAACATAATTGGGAAGGTCATTCCACATTCGAGGTCTCTTGATTTGTAAAGCATTTCTAGTTTGACTAAGTCGTACTCTTGGAATATCAAATAGGTATTTGTTTCTGGTGAGGTGCTCATGGGATCTGTTACAACCTTCTAGGAAGCTTTTAAGGTCAGGATTGACATTACAGTGCAGCGTTTTATATATATAAAATACACATGAGAGTATGTGCAGGGACTTAATATCTAACATATTCAGAGATTTGAGTAAGGGGTCCATATATACTGCCCGGTTGCCTGAAATGCTATATGCCTACTATAGTGGCTTTAGGTATTGTATGCACTAGCTCTATCTATAAATCCAACATTATGTTTGTAAATCAACTATGTATGTACTTTCCTGAATAAAATTGACTTTACTGTACACTTATATTCTCTGTGGATTTGTTACCCCTATCGTTTGGGAGAAAAAAAATGACTAATACGTTCGGCGAATGACTTTGACTTCAACTTCACTTTGACTTCGTTCATGTCATCGTATTTTCCGTAATATATAAAGGTTATGACAATGCAATTATATTATTGTGTGCAAATAAGTTTGAAATTTCATGTACCCTAAAAATATTAAAATAAAGAATAAGAATAATTAAATAATTGTTGTAGTAAATTGTCACACGTTCATCATACGCAAACGAACACACAGTTTGGAGCGTCAGTACAAGACCGCCGCCATTTTAAAACACGGCTTCGAATGTAAGTAATGTTTTTCTCGTACTAACACTGTGTTATACAATAGATTTGGTCTTGAATTCACAAATCTAGTTGTTACATCTGACAGAGTATGTTAGACGGTGTAATGCTGGTCCATGTTAACGTATTTGTGGGCTTGGTTGGTTTAAATGTGGAGGCGAGGCCTGGCAGTGCTGGTGTATGTGGAGGCGAGGCGAGGCCTGGCAGTGCTGGTGTATGTGGAGGCGAGGCCTGGCTGTGCTGGTGAGTATGTGGAGGCGAGGCCTGGCAGTGCTGGTGTATGTGGAGGCGAGGCCTGGCAGTGCTGGTGTATGTGGAGGCAAGGCCTGGCTGTGCTAGTGTGTATGTGGAGGCGAGGCCTGGCTGTGCTAGTGTGTATGTGGAGGCGAGGCCTGGCTGTGCTAGTGTGTATGTGGAGGCGAGGCCTGGCTGTGCTAGTGTGTATGTGGAGGCGAGGCCTGGCTGTGCTGGTGTATGTGGAGGCGAGGCCTGGCTGTGCTAGTGTGTATGTGGAGGCGAGGCCTGGCTGTGCTAGTGTGTATGTGGAGGCGAGGCCTGGCTGTGCTGGTGTATGTGGAGGCGAGGCCTGGCTGTGCTAGTGTGTATGTGGAGGCGAGGCCTGGCTGTGCTAGTGTGTATGTGGAGGCGAGGCCTGGCTGTGCTAGTGTGTATGTGGAGGCGAGGCCTGGCTGTGCTAGTGTGTATGTGGAGGCGAGGCCTGGCTGTGCTAGTGTGTATGTGGAGGCGAGGCCTGGCTGTGCTAGTGTGTATGTGGAGGCGAGGCCTGGCTGTGCTAGTGTGTATGTGGAGGCGAGGCCTGGCTGTGCTAGTGTGTATGTGGAGGCGAGGAGGCGAGGCGATCTAGTACTGATGGAATAATTTATATAATAATCACTAGAAATTATTTCGATAAGAATTTGAATTTATGCATGTCTTTGTTTTGGCATGCCTCTATTTCCATATGTTACATTTCTGCATGTCTCCAATTCTGGAAGTGTTCACTTTTGCATGTGCCTGACAAGGATGTTATATGCACCAGCTTTAATTATCACACATTGTATATAATGAATGACTTATTTTTAGAATTTTAATACATATTGCATCTGTCAATACATTATTAACAATAATATAGGTAATATGGTAGTCTAATGTAGAAATTTGACACTCTTTAACAGAATGTACGAGTATAAGCGAAAAAAGCGACTCCAATACAACAACAGATGGATGCAAGTATCAAGAAGGCTAAAACGTATACACAAAATGCATCCAAATACAGCTGTACACACTAGTGAACCCATTAATCTTACTGAGGCAGCATCAAGTTCAGAGATTGAGTCGTCAGACAATGACATTAGTTCTTTTGAAGCCGAGTCAAATCAAGAGTATGGATTAGGCTCTGAAATTGATGATTTACACATGAATCTTACTGATATTCATGATGTATTATCTAATTCTCAAAGTGAGGAGGAGAATGATGACCATGATAATCATCATTCACTTGTTTACCCACAGAATTTATTAATTCAGTGGGTAAACAAGAATGGTGTTACACACAATGCTGTTGATGAATTATTTTTTTGCAGTAACAGAAAAAATGGAATACATAATGAAGGAATTATCAAAATTGACATTTTTATCAGGGGATATCCTGAATATTGTCAAAATGACGGAAACCCATATGTCAAAAACACATGGAGATATACCAATCCTGGAAGACATTCTTCCATCCCCACTTGAAACTGTTGAGCAGGTGGAAAGTCTGTCACATGAGCTAAAAGTTAACAGTGAATATAAAAAGAGTATGGTAAGTGTTGCTTAATTCTTTTAGCCTGAGTATGGTAAGTGTTGCTGAATTTTTTTAGCCTTGTACATATGTCTTTTGATTAGTTTTTTTGCAGATGAAGGAAGGTGGGGTGGCACATAATTGATTGTTCAGTGTTATGTTTAAGGTACAAATAAAACAAAAGCAAAAGTTACTCAAATTCGTTGATTTTTGTAATAGTTAAGAAGGAAAATATTTTAATGCTATTTATTT
>NC_091173.1:25647170-25834670 GCF_040958095.1 Procambarus clarkii | reverse complement strand
GTGGCGGTGGCTGGTGGCGGGTGGCGGCTGGTGGCGGGTGGTGGCGGGTTTCGGCTGGTGGTGCGTGGTAGCGGGTGGCGGGTGGCGGTGGCTGGTGGCGGGTGGCGGCTGGTGGTGGCGGCTGGTGGTGGGTGGCGGGTGGCGGCGGGTGGCGGGTGGCGGCGGGTGGCGGCTGGTGGTGGGTGGCGGGTGGCGGCGGGTGGCGGCTGGTGGTGGGTGGCGGGTGGCGGCGGGTAGCGGCTGGTGGTGGGTGGTGGCAGGTGGCGGCTGGTGGTGGCTGGTGGCGTGTGGCGGCTGGTGGTGGGTGGTGGCGGCGGGTGGTGAGTGGCGGTGGTGGGTGGCGTTGGCTGGTGGCGGGTGGCGGCTGGTGGCGGGTGGTGGCGGGTGGCGGTGGTGGGTGGCGGTGGCTTTTGGCGGGTGGTGGCTGGTGGTGGGTGGTGGCGGGTGGCGGCTGGTGGTGGCGGGTGGCGGTGGTGGGTGGCGGTGGCTGGTGGCGGGTGGTGGCTGGTGGTGGGTGGTGGCGGGTGGCGGCTGGTGGTGGGTGGCGGCTGGTGGTGGGTGGCGGGTGGCGGCGGTGGTGGTGGGTGGTGGTGGTGGCGGCGGCGGCTGGTGGTGGTGGGTGGTGGCGGCGGTGGTGGTGGGTGGTGGTGGCGGCGGTGGTGGTTGGTGGTGGTGGCGGCGGCGGCTGGTGGTGGTGGGTGGTGGCGGCGGTGGTGGTGGGTGGTGGTGGCTGTGGTGGGTGGTGGCGGTGGTGTCTGCGGCGGCTGTGGTGGGTGGTGGCGGCGGTGATGGGTGGTGGCGGCGGCGGTGGTGGTGGGTGGTGGTGGCGGCGGCGGTGATGGGTGGTGGCGGCGGTGGTGGTGGGTGGTGGTGGCGGCGGCGGCTGGTGGTGGTGGGTGGTGGTGGTGGGTGGTGGCGGCGGGTGGTGGTGGTGGGTGGTGGCGGCGGGTGGCGGCTGGTGGTGGGTGGTGGCAGGTGGCGGCTGGTGGTGGGTGGTGGCGGCGGGTGGTGAGTGGCGGTGGTGGGTGGCGGTGGCTGGTGGCGGGTGGCGGCTGGTGGCGGGTGGTGGCGGGTTTCGGCTGGTGGTGGGTGGTAGCGGGTGGCGGGTGGCGGTGGCTGGTGGCGGGTGGCGGCTGGTGGTGGCGGCTGGTGGTGGGTGGTGGGTGGCGGCGGGTGGCGGGTGGCGGCGGGTGGCGGCTGGTGGTGGGTGGCGGGTGGCGGCGGGTGGCGGCTGGTGGTGGGTGGCGGGTGGCGGCGGGTGGCGGCTGGTGGTGGGTGGTGGCAGGTGGCGGCTGGTGGTGGCTGGTGGCGTGTGGCGGCTGGTGGTGGGTGGTGGCGGCGGGTGGTGAGTGGCGGTGGTGGGTGGCGTTGGCTGGTGGCGGGTGGCGGCTGGTGGCGGGTGGTGGCGGGTGGCGGCTGGTGGTGGGTGGTGGCGGGTGGCGGCTGGTGGTGGGTGGTGGCGGGTGGCGGCTGGTGGTGGGTGGCGGGTGGCGGCGGGTGGTGGGTGGTGGCGGCGGGTGGTGAGTGGCGGTGGTGGGTGGCGGTGGCTGGTGGCGGCTGGTGGTGGGTGGTGGCGGGTGGCGGCGGCTGGTGGTGGGTGGTGGCGGGTGGCGGCGGCTGGTGGTGGGTGGTGGCGGGTGGCGGCGGCTGGTGGTGGGTGGTGGCAGGTGGCGGCTGGCGGTGGGTGGCGGCTGGTGGTGGGTGGCGGGTAGCGGCGGGTGGCGGCTGGTGGTGGGTAGCGGGTGGCGGCAGGTGGCGGCTGGTGGTGGGTGGCGGGTGGCGGCTGGTGGTGGGTGGTGGCAGGTGGCGGCTGGTGGTGGGTGGTGGCAGGTGGCGGCTGGTGGTGGGTGGTGGCGGGTGGCGGCTGGTGGTGGGTGGCGGCTGGTGGTGGGTGGTGGGTGGTGGCGGGTGGCGGCTGGTGGTGGGCGGCGGGTGGCGGCGGGTGGAGGCTGGTGGCGGCCAGCTGGGACACACCCTTCACCATTGAAGGTCTGAGCACAACTAACCATATGTCTCTCTCACCCACCAGCCCAGTGTTGCCAGCTCGCGCTCTCAAAATGTTTCCTTCAAAGATTGTATATTATCTTTGAACAACAAGTTTGATTATCAAGGAAATAATGCATATATTATTGTCACATTAATACTGTGCAATATCTTATTACATTCCTGCTAAATAATTATAATTTGAAACAGGACAAAAAATCCAACATATATATAAAAACCAACATTAGAGATCACGAGGCCTAGGCCTCGCCTGTGACCACACATCCTGCCTCCCTGGCCTGCTACCCTCTCACTCCTCACACTCTTAACTCTCTCATAATCACTCTCACTCTCTTACTCTGTCACTCTTACTCTCTGTCACTCTTACTCTGTCACTCTTACTCACTGTCACTCATACTCTGTCACTCTTACTCACTGTCACTCTTACTCCGTCACTCTTACTCTGTCACTCTTACTCTCTGTCACTCTTACTCTCTGTAACTCTTACTCTCTGTCACTCTTACTCTCTGTCACTCTTACTCTCTCACTCTTACTCACTGTCACTCTTACTCTGTCACTCTTACTCTGTCACTCTTACTCTGTCACTCGTACTCTCTGTCACTCTTACTCTCTGTCACTCTTACTCTCTGTCACTCTTACTCTGTCACTCTTACTCTCTGTCACTCTTACTCTCTGTCACTCTTACTCTCTGTCACTCTTACTCTCTGTCACTCTTACTCTCTGTCACTCTTACTCTGTCACTCTTACTCTCTGTCACTCTTACTCTGTCACTCTTACTCTCTGTCACTCTTACTCTCTGTCACTCTTACTCTCTGTCACTCTTACTCTCTGTCACTCTTACTCTGTCACTCTTACTCTCTGTCACTCTTACTCTCTGTCACTCTTACTCTCTGTCACTCTTACTCTCTGTCACTCTTACTCTGTCATTCTTACTCACTCTCAGTCACCCTTACCCATTCATACTCACTCTCTCACTCTTACTCTCATACTCTTACTCTCAATTACTCTTACTCTCAATCACTCTTACTCCCAATCACTCCTACTCCCAATCACTCCTACTCTCAATCACTCCTACTCTCATTCTTACTCTTACTCTTACTCCTAATCACTCTTACTCTCAATCACTCTTATTCTCATTCTTACTCTTACTCTCACTCTTACTCTTACTCCCAATCACTCTTACTCCCAATCACTCTTACTCTCAATCACTCCTACTCTCAATCACTCTTACTCTCAATCACTCTTACTCTCATTCTTACTCTTACTCACTCTTACTCTCAATCACTCTTATTCTCATTCTTACTCCTACTCCCAATCACTCTTACTCCCAATCACTCTTACTCTCAATCACTCTTATTCTCATTCTTACTCCTACTCCCAATCACTCTTACTCCCAATCACTCTTACTCTCAATCACTCTTACTCCCAATCACTCTTACTCTCACTCTTACTCTCAATCACTCTTACTCTCATTCTTACTCTTACTCACTCTTACTCTCAATCACTCTTATTCTCATTCTTACTCCTACTCCCAATCACTCTTACTCCCAATCACTCTTACTCTCAATCACTCTTACTCCCAATCACTCTTACTCTCAATCACTCTTACTCTCAATCACTTTTACTCTCAATCACTCTTACTCTCAATCACTCTTACTCTCACTAACTCTCAATCACTCTTACTCTCACTCTAACTCTCAATCACTCTTACGCACTATTACTCACTCTTTCTCTCAGTCATCCTTACTCACTCTCATACTCACTCTTACTCTGTCACTCTTACTCTCTGTCACTCTTACTCTCTGTCACTCTTACTCTCTGTCACTCTTACTCTCTGTCACTCTTACTCTCTGTCACTCTTACTCTCTGTCACTCTTACTCTCTGTCACTCTTACTCTGTCATTCTTACTCTGTCACTCTTACTCACTCTCAGTCACCCTTACCCATTCATACTCACTCTCTCACTCTTACTCTCATACTCTTACTCTCAATTACTCTTACTCTCAATTACTCTTACTCCCAATCACTCCTACTCCCAATCACTCCTACTCTCAATCACTCCTACTCTCATTCTTACTCTTACTCTCACTCTTACTCTTACTCCCAATCACTCTTACTCCCAATCACTCTTACTCTCAATCACTCTTACTCTCAATCACTCTTACTCTCAATCACTCTTACTCTCATTCTTACTCTTACTCACTCTTACTCTCAATCACTCTTATTCTCATTCTTACTCCTACTCTCACTCTAACTCCTACTCCCAATCACTCTTACTCCCAATCACTCTTACTCTCAATCACTCTTACTCCCAATCACTCTTCCTCTCAATCACTCTTACTCTCAATCACTCTTACTCTCAATCACTCTTACTCTCACTAACTCTCAATCACTCTTACTCTCACTCTAACTCTCAATCACTCTTACTCTCATACTCACCCTTACTCTCAATCACTTTACTCTCACTCTTACTCATTCTGTCACCCTTACTCTCACTCTTACTCTGTCACTCTTACTCACTCTCAGTCACTCTTACTTATATTCACTCTTACTCACACTTACACACTCTCTGGCACTCTCACTCACCTTCAGTCACTCTTACTCACTCTTACCCACTCTCGCTCACTCTTACTCACTCTAGTTAATAAGAACACGCCAATATAAGACAACAAAACGTTTTCAGATTCTTTCTCACCACTTTCCAGCAACTTTTATAATTTATATAAATTATCTTAGGGAATAATACATAAATTATATATTTAAACATGATATAGTGTTTAGTGGAATGTATAAGGAGTCAAATTGTGTTAAAAAGAGCGATTTTTAGAAAATTTGGAAAACTACTTTTTTCTGTTCATATTATAACTAAATGGATTTTAAAGGTTTCACTCAGCCAATATATATCATTCACAATTTATTAATGAATTTTACAAAAAAACACCATAAATTTTATATTTAAATATGTAAAAACTATTTGTTTTACATTTGGAAGAAAATAATTGTAGAAAAACAATTTATAATTAAACCTTTGTGTTTGGATTTTTTGAGTAAAAGTTTCTCAAAGGCTCTCCTGCACCATTCTCAATGCAAATCATTCCCACACCTATGGGAAGAGATAGGCGAACGTTGTGTAGATGATTTGTGTTTGCTGGGAAGAGAGTGATGCAGAGGCTCAAGAGAGTGATGCAGAGGATCTAGAAAGTGACGCAGAGGCTTAAGAGAGTGATGCAGAGGCTTAAGAGAGGGATGCAGAGGCTCAAGAGAGTGATGCAGAGGCTCAAGAGAGGGACGCAGGGGCTCAAGAGAGGGATGCAGAGGCTCAAGTGAGGCATGCAGAGGCACAAGAGAGGGACGCAGAGGCTCTTGAGAGTGATACAGAGGCTCAAGAGAGGGATGCAGAGGCTAAAGCGAGTGATGCAAAGGCTCAAGTGAGGGATGCAGATGCTCCTGAGAGTGACGCAGAGGCTCAAGAGAGGGATGCAGAGGCTTAAGAGAGTGATGCAAAGGCTCAGGAGAGGGATGCAGAGGCTCATGAGAGGGATGCAGGTGTTCAAAAGAGTGATGAAGAGGCTCAAGAAAGGGATGCAGAGGCTTAAGAACGTGATGCAGGGGCTCAAAAAAGGGATGCAGGGCTTAAGAGGGTGATGCAGAGGCTCACGAGAGGGATGAAGAGCCTCAAGAGAGTGATGCCGAGGATCAAGAGAGGGAAGCGAAGGCTTAAGAGAGTGATACAGAAGCTGAAGAGAGTGATGCAGAGGCTCAAGAGAGTGATGCAGAGGATCAAGCGAGTGATGCAGAGGCTCGAGAATATGATGCGGAGGCTCAAGAGAGGGATTCAGAGGCTTAAGAGAGTGATGCAGAGGCTCATGAGAGTGATGCAGAGGCTTAGGAAGGTGATGCAGAGGCTCAAGAGAGTGATGCAGAGGCTCAAGAGAGGGATGCAGAGGCTTAAGAGAGGGATGCAAAGGCTCAGGAGAGGAATGCAGAGGCTCATGAGTGGGATGCAGGTGTTCGAAAGAGTGATGAAGAGGCTCAAGAAAGGGATGCAGAGGCTTAAGAAAGTGATGCAGAGGCTCAAAAAAGAAATGCAAAGGCTTAAGAAGGTGATGGAGAGGCTCAAGAGTGTGATGCAGAGGCTCAGGAAAGGGATGCAGAGGCTCAAGAGAGTGATGCAGAGGATCAAGAGAGGGAAGCAAAGGCTTAAGAGAGTGATACAGAGGCTCAAGAGAGGGATGCAGAGGCTCAAGAGAGTGATGGAGAGGATCAAGAGAGGGAAGGAAAGGCTTAAGAGAGTGATGCAGAAGCTAAAGAGAGTGATGCAGAGGCTCAAGAGAGTGATGCAGAGGATCAAGCGAGTGATGCAGAGGCTCGAGAGAGTGATTCGGAGGCTCAAGAGAGGGATTCAGAGGCTTAAGAGAGTGATGCAGAGACCTCAAAAGAGTGATGCAGAGGCTCAAGAGAGTGATGCAGAGGATCAAGAGAGGGATGCAGAGGCTTAAGAGAGTGATGCAGAGGCTGAAGAGAGTATTGCAGAGGCTTAGGAGAGGGATGCAGAGGATCAAGAGAGTAATGTAGAGGCTCAAGAAAGTGATGCAGAGGCTCGAGAGAGTGATGCAGAGGCCTCAAGAGAAGGATTCAGAGCCTTAATAGAGAGTGAAGCAGAGGCTGAAGAGAGTGATGCAGATGATCAAGAGAGGGATGCAGAGGCTTATGAGAGTGATGCAGAGGCTGAAGAGAGTGTTGCAGAGGCTTAAGAGAGTGATGCAGAGGCTCAAGAGAGTGATGCACAGGCTTAAGAGAGGGATGCAGAGGCTCAAGAGAATGATGTAGAGGCTAAAGAGAGTGATGCAGAGGCTCAAGAGAGTGATGCAGTGGATCTGGAGAGGGATGCAGAGGCTGAAGAGAGTGATGCAGAGGCTCAAGAGAGGGATGTAGAGGCTCAGGAGTGTGATTCAAAGCCTTACGAGAGTGATGCAGAGGCTTAAGAGAGTGATGCAGAGGCTTAAGAGAGGGATGCAGAGGCTCAAGAGAGTGATGCAGAGGCTCAAGAGAAGGACGCAGGGGCTCAAGAGAGGGATGCAGAGGCTCAAGTGAGGCATGCAGAGGCATAAGAGAGGGACGCAGAGGCTCTTGAGAGTGATACAGAGGCTCAAGAGAGGGATGCAGAGGCTAAAGCGAGTGATGCAAAGGCTCAAGTGAGGGATGCAGATGCTCCTGAGAGTGACGCAGAGGCTCAAGAGAGGGATGCAGAGGCTTAAGAGAGTGATGCAAAGGCTCAGGAGAGGGATGCAGAGGCTCATGAGAGGGATGCAGGTGTTCAAAAGAGTGATGAAGAGGCTCAAGAAAGGGATGCAGAGGCTTAAGAACGTGATGCAGGGGCTCAAAAAAGGGATGCAGGGGCTTAAGAGGGTGATGCAGAGGCTCAAGAGAGTGATGCAGAGGCTCACGAGAGGGATGAAGAGCCACAAGAGAGTGATGCAGAGGATCAAGAGAGGGAAGCGAAGGCTTAAGAGAGTGATACAGAAGCTGAAGAGAGTGATGCAGAGGCTCAAGAGAGTGATGCAGAGGATCAAGCGAGTGATGCAGAGGCTCGAGAATGTGATGCGGAGGCTCAAGAGAGGGATTCAGAGGCTTAAGAGAGTGATGCAGAGGCTCATGAGAGTGATGCAGAGGCTTAGGAAGGTGATGCAGAGGCTCAAGAGAGTGATGCAGAGGCTCAAGAGAGGGATGCAGAGGCTTAAGAGAGGGATGCAAAGGCTCAGGAGAGGAATGCAGAGGCTCATGAGAGGGATGCAGGTGTTCGAAAGAGTGATGAAGAGGCTCAAGAAAGGGATGCAGAGGCTTAAGAAAGTGATGCAGAGGCTCAAAAAAGAAATGCAAAGGCTTAAGAAGGTGATGGAGAGGCTCAAGAGTGTGATGCAGAGGCTCAGGAAAGGGATGCAGAGGCTCAAGAGAGTGATGCAGAGGATCAAGAGAGGGAAGCAAAGGCTTAAGAGAGTGATACAGAGGCTCAAGAGAGGGATGCAGAGGCTCAAGAGAGTGATGGAGAGGATCAAGAGAGGGAAGGAAAGGCTTAAGAGAGTGATGCAGAAGCTGAAGAGAGTGATGCAGAGGCTCAAGAGAGTGATGCAGAGGATCAAGCAAGTGATGCAGAGGCTCGAGAGAGTGATTCGGAGGCTCAAGTGAGGGATTCAGAGGCTTAAGAGAGTGATGCAGAGACCTCAAAAGAGTGATGCAGAGGCTCAAGAGAGTGATGCAGAGGATCAAGAGAGGGATGCAGAGGCTTAAGAGAGTGATGCAGAGGCTGAAGAGAGTGTTGCAGAGGCTTAGGAGAGGGATGCAGAGGATCAAGAGAGTGATGTAGAGGCTCAAGAAAGTGATGCAGAGGCTCGAGAGAGTGATGCAGAGGCCTCAAGAGAAGGATTCAGAGGCTTAATAGAGAGTGAAGCAGAGGCTGAAGAGAGTGATGCAGATGATCAAGAGAGGGATGCAGAGGCTTATGAGAGTGATGCAGAGGCTGAAGAGAGTGTTGCAGAGGCTTAAGAGAGTGATGCAGAGGCTCAAGAGAGTGATGCACAGGCTTAAGAGAGGGATGCAGAGGCTCAAGAGAATGATGTAGAGGCTAAAGAGAGTGATGCAGAGGCTCAAGAGAGTGATGCAGTGGATCTGGAGAGGGATGCAGAGGCTGAAGAGAGTGATGCAGAGGCTCAAGAGAGGGATGTAGAGGCTCAAGAGTGTGATTCAAAGCCTTACGAGAGTGATGCAGAGGCTTAAGAGAGTGTTGCAGAGGCTTAAGAGAGGGATGCAGAGGCTCAAGAGAGTGATGCAGAGGCTCAAGAGAGGGATGCAGGGGCTCAATAGAGGGATGCAGAGGCTCAAGTGAGGGAAGCAGAGGCACAAGAGAGTGATGCAGAGGCTCTTTAGAGTGATGCAGAGGCTCAAGAGAGGGATGCAGAGGCTTAAGCGAGTGATGCAAAGGCTCAAGTGAGGGATGCAGACGCTCTTGAGAGTGACGCAGAGGCTCAAGAGAGGGATGCAGAGGCTTAAGAGAGTGATGCAAAGTCTCAGGAGAGGGATGCAGAGGCTCATGAGAGGGATGCAGGTGTTCAAATGAGTGATGAAGAGGCTCAAGAAAGGGATGCAGAGGCTTAAGAAAGTGATGCAGAGTATCAAGAGAGTGATGCAGAGGCTCAAGAGAGGGATGCAGAGGCTCAAGAGAGTGATGCAGAGGATCAAGAGAGGGAAGCAAAGGCTTAAGAGAGTGATACAGAGGCTCAAGAGAGAGATGCAGAGGCTCAAGAGAGTCATGCAGAGGATCAAGAGAGGGAAGCAAAGGCTTAAGAGAGTGATGCAGAAGCTGAAGAGAGTGATGCAGAGGCTCAAGAGAGTGATGCAGAGGATCAAGCGAGTGATGCAGAGGCTCGAGAGAGTGATGCGGAAGCTCAAGAGAGGTATTCAGAGGCTTATGAGAGTGATGCAGAGACCTCAAGAGAGTGATGCAGAGGCTCAAGAGAGTGATGCAGATGATCAAGAGAGGGATGCAGAGGCTTAAGAGAGTGATGCAGAGGCTGAAGAGAGTGTTGCAGACGCTTAAGAGAGGGATGCAGATGCTCAAGAGAGTGATGTAGAGGCTCAAGAGAGTGATGCAGAAGCTCGAGAGAGTGATGCAGAGGCCTCAAGAGAGGAATTCAGAGGCTTAAGAGAGTGAAGCAGAGGCTCAAGAGAGGGATGTAGAGGATCTAGAGAGGGATGCAGAGGCTGAAGAGAGTGATGCAGAGGCTCAAGAGAGGGATGCAGAGGCTCAAGAGAGTGATTCAAAGCCTTACGAGAGTGACGCAGAGGCTTAAGAGAGTGATGTAAAGGCTTAAGAGAGGGATGCAGAGGCTCAAGAGAGTGAGGCAGAGGCTCAAGAGAGGGATGCAGGGGCTCAAGAGAGGGATGCAGAGGATCAAGTGAGGGATGCAGAGGCACAAGAGAGGGATGAAAAAGCGTAAGCGGGTGAAGCAAAGGCTCAAGTGAGGGATGCAGACGCTCCTGAGAGTGACGCAGAGGCTCAAGAGAGGGATGCAGAGGCTTAAGAGAGTGATGCAAAGGCTCAGGAGAGGGATGCAGAGGCTCATGAGAGGGATGCAGGTGTTCAAAAGAGTGATGAAGAGGCTCAAGAAAGGGATGCAGAGGCTTAAGAAAGTGATGCAGAGGCTCAAAAAAGGAATGCAGAGGCTTAAGAGGGTGATGCAGAAGCTCAAGAGAGTGATGCAGAGGCTCAAGAGAGGGATGCAGAGGCTCAAGAGAGTGATGCAGAGGATCAAGAGAGGGAAGCAAAGGCTTAAGAGAGTGATACAGAGGCTCAAGAGAGTGATGCAGAGGATCAAGAGAGGGAAGCAAAGGCTTAAGAGAGTGATGCAGATGCTGAAGAGAGTGATGCAGAGGCTCAAGAGAGTGATGCAGAGGATCAAGCGAGTGATGCAGAGGCTCGAGAGAGTGATGCGGAGGATCAAGAGAGGGATTCAGAGGCTTAAGAGAGTGATGCAGAGACCTCAAGAGAGTGATGCAGAGGCTCAAGAGAGTGATGCAGAGGATCAAGAGAGGGATGCAGAGGCTTAAGAGAGTGATGCAGAGGCTGAAGAGAGTTTTGCAGAGGCTTAAAAGAGGGATGCAGAGGCTCAAGAGAGGGATTCAGAGGCTTAAGAGAGTTATGCAGAGGCTGAAGAGAGTGATGCAGAAATATCATCGAATTAGGCAATATTTTGCCGTTTTTCCACGTGTTGGAGAATTTTCGGTTTATTGTTAATAATTCATTATATACACGATACAAATTATGTAAACACAAAATTGAATAGAAATTAATCTTAAATACTTTATTTTCAATCAACTATTTGCTTCTCGGTAAAATACTGAGTAAGATATTGAAAAGGGGAGAAGTTCTGTTTTTATTGAATACATCAACGTTTCAGCCGGATTAGAGCAGTTTTATGTGTACATCTTCCATGGGTAATATAAACGGAAAATCAAGAACATTTTAGTTAATTCTAATGAAAACAAATAAATTTTTATCATTTGTATAGGAAACAACATTTTCATATGTCTTCTCTAGGTTCTAAATAATACAAAACCTTCCTTTATAATTTAAAGTTAAAATCATCAAATTTGGTAATATAGTGACTTTTTCACGTTTTTCACGTAGTGTGATTCTATGTAAATATATTCGTTTTTGCCAATATTTCGATACTACTTCATGTTTTCTCACGATATGTGATTTGGCCTTCAAATGTCAGAATTTCGCATAATATTGCATTTTTAGGCAAGTTTTCTTGCATTTTATTTTGTACTAAAAATCATCGAATTTAGCAATATTTTGACGTTTATCATCCCCTTTTCCTTTATGTGATTTAAACAAAACGTCATCGAATTAGGCAATATTTTGTCGTTTTTACATGTTTTTGTGAATTTTCTGTTTATTGTTATTAATTCATTAAATATACGATAAAAATTATGTAAACACATAATTGATTAGAAATTAACCATAAATACTTCATTTTCAATCAAGTATTTGTTTCTCGGTAAAATACTGAGTAAGATATTGAAAAGGGGAGATGTTCTGTTATTATTGCATATACCGACGTTTCAGCCGGATTAAAACGGTTTTACGTGTACATCTTCCATCGGTAATATAAACGGAAAATCAGGAACATTTTAGTTAATTCTAATGAAAAAAAATTAATTTTTATCATTTGTATTGGAAACAACATTTTCATATGTCTTCTCTAGGATCTAAATAATACTAAACTTATCTTTACGATTTGAAGTTAAAATCCTCAAATTTGGTAAATTAGTGACTTTTTTCACGTTTTTCACGTAGTGTGATTCTATGTAAATATATTCGTTTTTACCAATATTTCGATACTATTACATGTAGTATCACGATATGTGATTTGGCCTTCAAATCTCAGAATTTCGCATAATATTGCATTTTTAGGCAAGTTTTCTTGCATTTTGATTTGTACTAAAAATCATCGAATTTAGCAATATTTTGACGTTGATCATCCCCTTTTCCTTTAGGTGATTTAAACAAATATCATCGAATTTGGCAATATTTTGCCGTTTTTCCACGTTTTTGAAAATTTTCAGTTTATTGTTAATAATTCATTATATATACGATAAAAATTATGTAAACACATAATTGATTAGAAATTAACCTTAAATACTTCATTTTCAATCAACTGTTTGTTTCTCGTTAGAATACTGAGAAAGATATTGAAAAGGGGAGAAGTTCTGTTTTTATTGAATATATCAACGTTTCGGCCGGATTAGAGCGGTTTTATGTGTACATCTTCCATGGGTAATATAAACGGAAAATCAAGAACATTTTAGTAAATTCTAATGAAAACAAATTAATTTTTATCATTTGTATTGGAAACAACATATTCATATGTCTTTTCTAGGATTTAAATAATAGGGAACCCCGCTCTATGATTTAAAGTTAAAATCTTCAAATTTTCCTTTATGTGATTTAAACAAAATATCATAGAATTAGGCAATATTTTGCCGTTTTTTCACGTTTTTGTGAATTTTCAGTTTATTGTAATTAATTCATTATATATACGATAAAAATGATGCAAACACATAAATGTTTAGAAATTAACCTTAAATACTTCATTTTCAATCAACTATTTGTTTCTCGTGAAAATACTGAGTAAGGTATTGAAAAGGGGAGAAGTTCTGATTTTATTGCATATATCGACGTTTCAGCCGGATTAGAGCGGTTTTACGTGTACATCTTCCATGGGAAGATGTACGGAAAATCAGGAACATTTTAGTTAATTCTAATGAAAACACATTGATTTTTATCATTTGTATTGGAAACAACATATTCATATGTCTTTTCTAGGATCTAAATAATAGGAAACCTCGCTCTATGATTTAAAGTTAAAATGTTCAAAGTTTCCTTTATGTGATTTAAACAAAATATCATAGAATTAGGCAATATTTTGCCGTTTTTTCACGTTTTTGTGAATTTTCAGTTTATTGTAATTAATTCATTATATATACGATAAAAATGATGCAAATACATAATTGATTTGAAATTAACCTTAAATACGTAATTTTCAATCAACGGGTGTTTGTCGTTAAAATACTGAGTAAGATATTGAAAAGGGGAGAAGTTCTGTTTTTTTGCATATATCGACGTTTCAGCCGGAATAGAGCGGTTTTAGGGGTACATTTCCCATTGTTAATATAAATGGAAAATCAGGAACATTTTAGTATATATAAATAAAAATATAAAAATATCATCGAATTAGGAAATTTTTTGCCGTTTTCCCACGTTTTTGAGAAATTTCAGTTTATTGTTATTAATTTATTATAGATACGATGAAAATTATGCAAACACATAATTGAATAGAAATTAACCTTATATACTTCATTTTCAATCAACTATTTGCTTCGAGGTAAAATACTGAGTAAGATATTGAAAAGGGGAGAAGTTCTGTTTTTATTGCATATATCGACGTTTCAGCCGGATTAGAGCGGTTTTATGTGTACATCTTCCATCGGTAATATAAACGGAAAATCAGGAACATTTTAATATATATAAATATAAATATCAAAATATCATCGAATTAGGAAATATTTTACCGTTTTTTTACGTTTTTGTGAATTTTCAGTTTATTGTAATTAATTGATTATATATACGATAAAATGATGCAAACACATAATTGATTAGAAATTTACCTTAAATTCTTCATTTTCAATCAACGGGTGTTTGTCGTTAAAATACTGAGTAAGATATTGAAAAAGGGAGATGTTCTGTTTTTATTTCATATATCGACGTTTCAGCCGGAATAGAGCGGTTTTTCGGGTACATCTTCCATCGTTAACATTAACGGAAAATTAGGATCATTTTAGTTAATTCTAAAGAAGACACATTGATTTTTATCATTTGTATTGGAACAACATATTCATGTATCTTTTCTAGGATCTAAATAATACGAAACCTCGCTTTATGATTTGAAGTTAAAATTCTCAAATTTGGTAAAATAGTGACTTTTTCACATTTATCATGTGGTTTGATTTTACGTAAATATATTCGTTTTTACCCATATTTCGATACTACTTCATGTTTTCTCACGATATGTAATTTGGCATTCAAATCTCAGAATTGCACATTTATATTGCATTTTAAGCAAGTTTTCTTGCATTTTGTTTTGTACTAAAAATCATTGAATTTAGTAATATTTGACGTTTATCAACCCCCCTTTTCCTTTGTTTGATTTAAACATAATATCATCGAACTAGGCAATATTTTGCTGTTTTTCCACGTGTTTGAGAATTTTCAGTTTATTGTTAATAATTCATTATATATACGATACAAATTATGTAAACGCATAATTGATTAGAAATTAACCTTTAATATTTCATTTACAATCAACTGTTTGTTTCTCGTTAAAATACTGAGTAAGATATTGAAAAGAGGAGACGTTCTGTTTTTATTGCATATATCGGCGTTTCAGCCGGATTAGAGCGTTTTACGTGTACAAATTCCATCGGTAATATAAACGGAAAATCAAGAACATTTTAGTTAATTCTAATGAAAACAAATTAATTTTTATCATTTGTATTGGAAACAACATTTTCATATGTCTTCTCTAGGATCTAAATAATACTAAACTTATCTTTACGATTTGAAGTTAAAATCCTCAAATTTGGTAAATTAGTGACTTTTTTCACGTTTATCATGTAGTGTGATTTTACGTAAATATATTAGTTTTTACCCATATTTCGATACTACTTCATGTTTTCTCACGATATGTAATTTGGCATTCAAATCTCAGAATTGCACATTTATATTGCATTTTAAGCAAGTTTTCTTGCATTTTGTTTTGTACTAAAAATCATTGAATTTAGCAACATTTTGACGTTTATCATCCGCCTTTTCCTTTATGTGATATAAACATATCATCGAATTAGGCAATGTTTTGCCGTTTTTCCACGTGTTTGAGAATTTTCGGTTTATTGTTAATAATTCATTATATATACGATACAAATTATGTAAACACATAATTGATTAGAAATTAACCTTAAATACTTCATTTTCAATCAACTGTTTGTTTCTCGTTGAAATACTGAGAAAGATATTGAAAAGGGGAGAAGTTCTGTTTTTATTGCATATATCGACGTTTCAGCCAGAATAGAGCGGTTTTCGTGTACATCTTCCATCGGTAATATAAACGGAAAATCAGGAACATTTTAGTTAATTCTAATTAAAACACATTGATTTTTATCATTTGTATTGGAAACAACATATTCATGTCTTTTCTAGGATCTAAATAATAGGAAACCGCGCTCTATGATTTAAAGTTAAAATCTTCAAATTTTTTAATATATAGTGACTTTTTTCACGTTTTCCATGCAGTGTGATTTTACGTAAATATATTCGTTTCTACTAGTATTAGTAATATAGTGTTAATAGTGGTTTAGGTAAATATATTCGTTTTAAGTAGTATTTCGATACTACTTCAAGTTTTCTCACGAATGGTGATTTGGCCTTCATATGTCAGAATTTCGCATAATATTGCATTTTTAAGCAAGTTTTCTTGCATTTGGTTTTGTACTAAAAATCATCGAATTTAGCAATATTTTGACGTTTATCATCCCCTTTTCCTTTATGTGATATAAATATCACTATCAATATATAAAAATAAATATATAAATATGTGATTTGACCTTCAAATTTTAGAATTTCGCTTTATATTGCATTTTTAAGCAAGTTTCATGCATTTTGTTTTGTACTAAAAATCATCGAATATTGCAATATTTTGACGTTTATCATCCCTTTTTCCTTTATGCGATTTAAACAAAATATCATAAAATTAGGCAATATTTTGCCGTTTTTTCACGTTATTGTGAATTTTCAGTTTATTGTAATTAATTCATTATATATACGATAAAAATGACGCAAACACATAATTGATTAGAAATTAACCTTAAATACTTCATTTTCAATCAACAGGTGTTTGTCGTTAAAATACTGAGTAAGATATTGATAATGGGAGAAGTTCTGTTTTTTTGCATATATCGACGTTTCAGCCGGAATAGAACGGTTTTACGGGTACATCTTCCATCGTTAATGTAAACGGAAAATCAGGAACATTTAATATATGTAAATATATAAATATAAATATCAAA
The DNA here is from genome assembly GCF_040958095.1 of Procambarus clarkii. Lineage (NCBI taxonomy): Eukaryota > Metazoa > Arthropoda > Malacostraca > Decapoda > Cambaridae > Procambarus > Procambarus clarkii. The sequence continues at coordinate 25,818,482 of NC_091173.1, read as the reverse complement.
ATATCATCGAATTAGGAAATATTTTGCCGTTTTTTCACGTTTTTGTGAATTTTCAGTTTATTGTAATTAATTCGTTATATATACGATAAAAATGATGCAAACACATAATTGAATAGAAATTAACCTTAAATACTTCATTTTCAATCAACAGGTGTTTGTCGTTAAAATACTGAGTAAGAGATTGAAAAAGGGAGAAGTTCTGTTTTTATTGCATATGTCGAAGTTTCAGCCGGAATAGAGGGGTTTTTCGGGTACATCTTCCATCGTTAACATAAACGGAAAATCAAGATCATTTTAGTTAATTCTAAAGAAGACACATTGATTTTTATCATTTGTATTGGAAACAACATTTTCATGTGTCTTTTCTTGGATCTAAATAATACGAAACCTCGCTTCAAATCTCACTCAAAACCATTTTCATGCAACGGAGGGACTTGAACTCGCAAACTGATGATTCCTAGACGCCTGTCTTAACTGACTCGACCACGGTGGTACAAATGTTGATCCCTCCCCCCCCCCCCCCCCATTCATATTCTCTCTCTCTCTCTATCTCTCTCTCTCTCTCTCCCTCTCTCTGTCTCTCTCTCTCTCTCTCTCTCTCTCTCTCTCTCTCTCTCTCTCTCTCTCTCTCTCTCTCTCTCTCTCTCTCTCTCTCTCTCTCTCTCTCTCTCTCTCTCTCTCTCTCTCTCTCTCTCTCTCTCTCTCTCTCTCAAAATATATCTTTCTTTTCTATATAATAATCAGGTCTACCTACCTCTCAGGGCAGATTAGTGGAGTCGCAGTCTCACAACACTAGGGTTTAAGAAGTAACAGGGTTGCTATGATTACTACTTACATGATAATTACAGGAATAATAAACAAAGAAGAGACGGACAAGAGGACACGTGTCTGGAGGCTGGAATCACAAATAATTCAAACAAATGTATGGAAATACTCGTGCCGTGTTCGAGTGGTCTCCGAGACAAATGCACTTAAAGAAGAAGTGTTGGAAACTACGTTTCTTTATGTTCAAGACCAGACTCGACAAGCAACTCTAATAAAGTTTAAAGAAAATAGGCAACATATACAACAACACATAAGGGGCACAACTGGCCGACCTCTCACAGTGTTCAAGAGAGAACTGGATAAGCATCTCCAAAGGATTTTTGATCAATCAGGCTGTGACTCATACGTCAGGCTGCGAGCAGCCGCGTCTAACAGCCTGGTTGATCAGTCCAGCAACCAGGAGGCCTGGTCGACGACCGGGCCGCGGGGACACTAAGCCCCGGAAGCACCTCAAGGTAACCAAGGTAAGGTAGGGTAACAGGTGGGGCATGAAGAGCTAGACCTCACTATCGTAGTCACTGCTAGGTAAGCACCGCCATGCTCCCTCTAGTATGTATATGCTCTAGGCCGTGGCCAACGTCAACATTCGAGTTACGAAGAAAATATCAAGTTTAACATTTCGTTCTTACGATGGACTCCGAATCAATAACAGAACTACAATTAAAAATAATATGCAACAATATTTCGTATTTTATTCGCCTATCGAAAGCTTTAATTGTATAATATTATTATTTGTTTAGAAACGAATGGCGGGAGACTAGATGGCATCAACAGGCCTGGCGGCTTGTGTCTGTGTTTGTCTGTCTGCCTATCGCCGCCTGTGTCTGCACCATCGCCGCCTGTGTGTGCACCATCGCCGCCTGTGTGTGCACCATCGCCGCCTGTGTCTGCACCATCGCCGCCTGTGTGTGCATCATCGCCGCCTGTGTGTGCATCATCGCCGCCTGTGTCTGCATCATCGCCGCCTGTGTGTGCATCATCGCCGCCTGTGTCTGCATCATCGCCGCCTGTGTGTGCACCATCGCCGCCTGTGTCTGCATCATCGCCGCCTGTGTGTGCACCATCGCCGCCTGTGTGTGCATCATCGCCGCCTGTGTCTGCATCATCGCCGCCTGTGTCTGCACCATCGCCGCCTGTGTGTGCACCATCGCCGCCTGTGTGTGCACCATCGCCGCCTGTGTGTGCACCATCGCCGCCTGTGTGTGCACCATCGCCGCCTGTGTCTGCACCATCGCCGCCTGTGTCTGCACCATCGCCGCCTGTGTCTGCACCATCGCTGCCTGTGTCTGCACCATCGCCGCCTGTGTCTGCACCATCGCCGCCTGTGTCTGCACCATCGCCGCCTGTGTGTGCACCATCGCCGCCTGTGTGTGCACCATCGCCGCCTGTGTGTGCACCATCGCCGCCTGTGTGTGCACCATCGCCGCCTGTGTGTGCACCATCGCCGCCTGTGTCTGCACCATCGCCGCCTGTGTCTGCACCATCGCCGCCTGTGTGTGCACCATCGCCGCCTGTGTCTGCACCATCGCCGCCTGTGTGTGCATCATCGCCGCCTGTGTGTGCACCATCGCCGCCTGTGTGTGCACCATCGCCGCCTGTGTGTGCACCATCGCCGCCTGTGTGTGCACCATCGCCGCCTGTGTGTGCACCATCGCCGCCTGTGTGTGCACCATCGCCGCCTGTGTGTGCACCATCGCCGCCTGTGTGTGCACCATCGCCGCCTGTGTGTGCACCATCGCCGCCTGTGTGTGCATCATCGCCGCCTGTGTGTGCACCATCGCCGCCTGTGTCTGCACCATCGCCGCCTGTGTCTGCACCATCGCCGCCTGTGTCTGCACCATCGCCGCCTGTGTCTGCACCATCGCCGCCTGTGTCTGCACCATCGCCGCCTGTGTGTGCACCATCGCCGCCTGTGTCTGCACCATCGCCGCCTGTGTCTGCGCCATCGCCGCCTGTGTCTGCACCATCGCCGCCTGTGTGTGCACCATCGCCGCCTGTGTGTGCACCATCGCCGCCTGTGTGTGCACCATCGCCGCCTGTGTCTGCACCATCGCCGCCTGTGTCTGCACCATCGCAGCCTGTGTCTGCATCATCGCCGCCTGTGTGTGCACCATCGCCGCCTGTGTGTGCACCATCGCCGCCTGTGTGTGCACCATCGCCGCCTGTGTTTGCACCATCGCCGCCTGTGTGTGCACCATCGCCGCCTGTGTGTGCACCATCGCCGCCTGTGTGTGCACCATCGCCGCCTGTGTGTGCACCATCGCCGCCTGTGTCTGCACCATCGCCGCCTGTGTCTGCATCATCGCCGCCTGTGTGTGCACCATCGCCGCCTGTGTGTGCACCATCGCCGCCTGTGTCTGCATCATCGCCGCCTGTGTGTGCACCATCGCCGCCTGTGTCTGCACCATCGCCGCCTGTGTGTGCACCATCGCCGCCTGTGTCTGCACCATCGCCGCCTGTGTGTGCACCATCGCCGCCTGTGTGTGCACCATCGCCGCCTGTGTGTGCACCATCGCCGCCTGTGTCTGCATCATCGCCGCCTGTGTGTGCACCATCGCCGCCTGTGTGTGCACCATCGCCGCCTGTGTCTGTGTTACGTACTCCTAGCAGAATACGTATATAAATTTAAAATAACTTGTTTTGTTCCATTATATCATTGCCTGTATATGTACACACATTGTGTTGTTGGTAAATTATCGTGTGGTGTGGCAGCGTCAGTGGAGACAGGAGCGCGGTTGCTTTGCACACGTCTAATACCTGTTAAATTCGGGAAGCTGGACCTGTTCAGTTGGGAGTTCCAGATGTCACTTTTATTTAGTTTAGGTAATTGTTTATTTTCTGCAATTAAGCCGGTGGCATTGTACTTATATATTTTGTAAGTAACTATTATATGTAATTTGCAGTCTTATGTGTTTTGAGAACAAGTGGTTGTTCAATTAGTTTTAAATATTAAAAAGTCCTTAGTTTCCATCCCTCATCCTGGATGAGGCAGAGGAGGTGAGGATTTGGGTAGCGACAGAGCGAGAGTTCAGTAGCTGATACGGGCCAAGGGAGATCACACCTTTTTAGAGTTAAGTCTGTAACATTCATGTTGTGCCATATTTTATTATGTTATATTAAGTGAGATGACAATACTTTTGGTTTGTTGTATAAGTTAACTTTACCATCTGTGTTTTTATATTATACTGTTTTGAATATATATTATAAGTTATATGTATAATTCTTCAGTCCTAAGGAAGAAATACGTTTAAGTCTTAGCCTGTTATCATTCATGGGGTTATACTGGTGACCCGCTTTAGAGAGCAGCAGTGGTATCCCTAGACGTAATTAAAGCTTGGCTGCTGTAGGGTCACGAGCCGTAACGAACGATAGGTAACAAAGAGTTATGGGGGCCTGTCCGGGAGATATTGTTCCCACTTAACCTTAACTATGCTAATCTAACCTTGCCTTCCTAGGTACCAGTGTGTTAAGTGTCTGTGTGTTTTATAAGAACTATTCCATGTGCCAAGCAAGCTTTCCTGTGTGTCAAGTAACAACGTTTCACGATTTTGAGGTAAGTCATCCTATATATTTTGTTTGTGCAGTGAGGCCAAGCGAATTTTCAGTGTGGTGACAATTTTACAGTGAAGTGTAGTGCAGTGCCATTGTTGATTATTGTTGTGAATCAAGTGCCAAGTGTTAGTAACGATGGAGGAGAAAGTTGCAGCGTTGGTGGCTCACCCAGACTTTGAAGGGATTCAGAGCCTGAAAAAGACTGAGTTAATACAATTGGCAAATCAGTTGGATTTGACCGCCAACAATAGAATGGTTAAAGCCCAAATATTGAAAGTCATTGTGACACATTTTGTTGAGAATGGAGAGTTAGAGGAAGAAATTCTAGAGGAGTTAAGAGAGGAGTCGAGTGATCAGATGACATTAAAGCGTCTTGAGTTAGAAGCGCAAATAGCCAATGCTAAGCTTGAAGCTCAAAAAGAACAGAGAATATTAGAGGCTGAAGCTCGTCAAAGATAGATGGAAGCTCAACAGCAACAGCAAATATTAGAGGCTGAAGCTCAGCAGAGGGAGCTTGAGACTAGACGTTTAGAAATTGAGGCACAGTTGCAAATAGAAGCCACAAAAAAGCAACAATTAGAGATTCAACAACAAATGGCTGACACTAACTTCAGGCTTGAATCACAGCGTATGGCAGCTGGGCATGGAAATACTAGTAATGTTTCAATAAATAGTGATAATAATCCCATAAGGATGAATAAGTATATAGAGTTACCCAAGTTCAATGAGGAGGATCCTGAGGTTTTCTTTGCCCATTTTTATAAAATTGCCATCAGTATGAACTGGCCAAGGGATCAGTGGGTAGCCATTATGCAGTCTCAAATTAAGGGGCGTAGTCAGGAGGTTTTCACATCCCTACCTGACGCTCATAGCTTTGATTACGAATTTGTAAAGAAAAGCATCTTAAATGCATATCAAATAAATCCAGAGGCACACAGGCAAAAGTTTAGGAACCTAAGGAGGATAAGTGATCAGACAATAGCAGATTTTACTCGTCAGAAGACGAATTTTTGCAACAGATGGTTAAAGTCACTTTCAGTCACTGACTTTGATGCTCTAAAGAATCTTCTTATAATGGAAGAAGTATTGTCATGTCTCCCAGACCAGTTGTCTACTTTTATGGCAGAACAAAAGAATGTAACAGACATTTATGAGCTGTCAAAGCTCGCGGATGAGCATGAGTTGTTGACTAAGGCCCAGTTTACGGCCACTTCACCTAAGTCTAGTCGTAGAGTAAATTATAATGCTCACCGAACTCCTTATCAGAATCCATCCCGTCCTAGTGCTCCAGTTACTCCCATGAGCTCTTCTCTTACAAAACCTAACCCTGCTACTTCATTGTCAGGAATGTCAAATAATAATAAGGTTATTTCTAAACCTACTGTTGGTTCCACAGGTGTGTCCACTGTAAGGTCTTGTTCCCATTGTAAGAGAAAAGGCCATGGAATTAATTCCTGTTTTATATTGCACCCTGAGTTACGACCAACTGGTCTCATTTATTGCAGAGGTGTGCAAAATAAACTTAACAATAAACATGTAACTGTAAACCCCAATTGGGTGAAACAGTATTCACCATATATGTCTTCAGGTGAAGTTTTGTGTATTAATGGGAAGTGGAAGCCAGTGGTTATTCTTCGTGATACAGGTGCTTCCCAAACCATAATTTCATCCAGTATTCTTTCTGATGTTGAAAAGAGAGATACTGGAAAGTTTGTTGTTCTTCAGAGTGTTGCAGGATGTAAAACTGTACCTCTAATAGACATTAATTTCAGATCCACCATTACACCAAGTTTATGCACTGTGGGTGTTAGTACACAGTTGCCCATCCCAGGTGTGGATGTTATATTGGGTAATGATGTGGCCATAAATCATGTTGTGGGTGAGATTGATCCCCGTTTGTGTAAACAGCCAGTTGCAGACCATGTTTATTCTGCCTGTGCTGAAGTTAGTTCTATGAATGAACCTGTTGTAGAAGATGGTTTTGTCCATTCTACCTGTGCTGATGTCAGTACTAATATAAATCCAGTTGTCAGTTCTGATGTTGTTACTCAAGCATTTGTTCCAGTAACCAGTACCCCTTCAGTGGAGAAGTGGGATGTGGTTTTTCCAGATTCCTGTGTGGCCGATTTAGTTGTTGAGAGTAAGCCTGATACTATGACTGTTTTATTCCAATAAATTGGGAAAGGATGTCCATGTACCATTGTCTTGCCCGCTCACTACGAACGTTGTACCAGGAGTTGAGAGAAACTTAAAAGCCACGACTCTGTATTCCAGCCAAGTGAATGGTTTAGGACAAGATGTCGGGTTGGCAGAAGTATTCCCGCTCACTCCAAGTTTAGAATCAGTTGTCGAGAGTAAGTCCGTTGTAGAGGCCCCGCCTCACCCTAGTCAAGGTGATATAATAGGGAAGGAGGTCAAACTACCTGTTACTTGCCCGCTCGTTTCAGATTCCCTTAATTTAAGTGCTTTGAGTAGAACTGACCCTAAGATTTCAGAGAGAAGCAAGGAGACAGTCTGTACTGTAGATCCAGTTTTGGAGAGTGTGGGAAAGCAGCCAGAGGATCAGCTTCTGTTGAGTAGATGGAGACCCATTGAGCCTCCCTCTTCAGTTGTCTGTGAGGATGTGACCCAGCTTGGTAGTGATATTATTGATTGTGAGCAGACAGTACTCCAAGCAGCTCCAGAAGTCATGGGAGGAAATTTTGGTAAAATCATTAAGAGTGGTAAAGTAGCAATTGGATCTAAGTTGCGGAGTTGTGATTCTTATTCCATGTGGAGTAAGTATTTCTCATTGTGTACATTGAGTCAGAGTGTGTGTAGGATGTTGAAATCTACTTTTATTCTGCAGCCATTTTCTTGTGAAGTAATGGACTGTGGGACATCTTTGTCAAGCCTTGTGGTTGAGCAGAGAGAGTTTACTCAAGTAGGTTGTGCACCCAGCAGTTCTGAGGAAGTGGTGAGTTATACTAGAGCAGTGTCTCTATATTCAGATCCAGTTAAATTTGATGCACGAGTGATAAAAGTGTATGTTCCACTCAAGTGTGGTGTTGACTTTCAGAGTCATATTGTGGGTGAAGGATTAAATCATACTGGGGAGCAGATGTTTGAGGCTCCAGGTGTGTATTTCAAGTTGGGGGATAAGGTTATCCTACCTAGAGTTAATCATTGTGAAGGGTTACAGATTATCCTTGGGTGTTTCCCAGGTAATCTGCTGTTCATCTTCAAGATGTTAAGACCCTTAAACCTCTTGGTTGATTGGTTGTCATCAGACGTAAATCACTTGGGAAGTGATGGTGAGGGTTGTCAAGTTTTTGGCATGTTTTATTTAGTCTTTTGGCAGACTAGACGGTTGATGAAAGTGTGTATTGTGTTCAAGTTCACCATCAGGGGGTGTGAACTTGTTTTGAGAGTTATGATTGAGATATGGTGCCTAGGCATATGCCTGTTTTCTTTCACTGATCGTTATGACAGAGTTATGAGGAAATTGATTTCTGTGTTCCTTATGGATCATCTGAGTCAGTTCGATCAGGTAGTCTTTGCACTTATCTTGGGTTGTATTTCTTGGTTTGAAGGTCAAAGGTTTGCTAAGTCGGTGTCTTGTGTTTCGGAAGGTTCTATGAATGGGAAAGTCTTATGCATAATTGTGAGGTTTAATGCTAATTTCTCTAATTTTAGTATCCATTGGGCGAGAGTATGTGTTCCACAGAGGATCAAGAGTGATGAAGAGCAGATGTCTGTGTCAGAGCATACCCAGGAGAAGTTCCAAATCTACTCAACCTCCAGTCAGCTTCACTTAAGCCGTTCAGCTCCAGAAAAGGGGAGAAATGGAAAATGGAGTCTGTTTTGGAAAAATTCACCATGTGGAAAAGAAAGCACATGGAAATATGGGACTGAACTTAGAGAAAGAGTAGAAACAAATGAAAAGCTAAATTGCCATGATAACTGTGTGAAAGCAGCTACCTTTATTGACAATTCTATTCATGCTAATGATAATAATGTAGATAGGAGTGTGAAATATGATCTGCAACAAAGTGAAATAAATGAGATAGTACCTTGGAGAGATAAATTTGCATATTCCAGTGACACATATGTAGAACATAGTCATAAGACTGAAATTTCTGAGTTTCCTGTAAGACTATATTTGGAGTGTTTTCATTTTTGTCCAGAAATGTGTTCTAATTACTTTTACATGTTTGGTGTAATTAATACCATAAATCTCAAGTGTCATACCTTTTACATTGAAAAAATGCCATTGATCTTCAATCTATTGCATTTTTTTTCTTGGAGGTGGAAGTGTTACGTACTCCTAGCAGAATACGTATATAAATTTAAAATAACTTGTTTTGTTCCATTATATCATTGCCTGTATATGTACACACATTGTGTTGTTGGTAAATTATCGTGTGGTGTGGCAGCGTCAGTGGAGACAGGAGCGCGGTTGCTTTGCACACGTCTAATACCTGTTAAATTCGGGAAGCTGGACCTGTTCAGTTGGGAGTTCCAGATGTCACTTTTATTTAGTTTAGGTAATTGTTTATTTTCTGCAATTAAGCCGGTGGCATTGTACTTATATATTTTGTAAGTAACTATTATATGTAATTTGCAGTCTTATGTGTTTTGAGAACAAGTGGTTGTTCAATTAGTTTTAAATATTAAAAAGTCCTTAGTTTCCATCCCTCATCCTGGATGAGGCAGAGGAGGTGAGGATTTGGGTAGCGACAGAGCGAGAGTTCAGTAGCTGATACGGGCCAAGGGAGATCACACCTTTTTAGAGTTAAGTCTGTAACATTCATGTTGTGCCATATTTTATTATGTTATATTAAGTGAGATGACAATACTTTTGGTTTGTTGTATAAGTTAACTTTACCATCTGTGTTTTTATATTATACTGTTTTGAATATATATTATAAGTTATATGTATAATTCTTCAGTCCAAAGGGAGAAATACGTTTAAGTCTTAGCCTGTTATCATTCATGGGGTTATACTGGTGACCCGCTTTAGAGAGCAGCAGTGGTATCCCTAGACGTAATTAAAGCTTGGCTGCTGTAGGGTCACGAGCCGTAACGAACGATAGGTAACAGTCTGCACCATCGCCGCCTGTGTCTGCACCATCGCCGCCTGTGTGTGCACCATCGCCGCCTGTGTCTGCACCATCGCCGCCTGTGTCTGCACCATCGCCGCCTGTGTCTGCACCATCGCCGCCTGTGTCTGCACCATCGCCGCCTGTGTCTGCACCATCGCCGCCTGTGTCTGCATCATCGCCGCCTGTGTCTGCACCATCGCCGCCTGTGTGTGCACCATCGCCGCCTGTGTGTGCACCATCGCCGCCTGTGTGTGCACCATCGCCGCCTGTGTGTGCACCATCGCCGCCTGTGTGTGCACCATCGCCGCCTGTGTGTGCACTATCGCCGCCTGTGTGTGCACCATCGCCGCCTGTGTGTGCACCATCGCCGCCTGTGTCTGCACCATCGCCGCCTGTGTCTGCATCATCGCCGCCTGTGTGTGCACCATCGCCGCCTGTGTCTGCATCATCGCCGCCTGTGTCTGCACCATCGCCGCCTGTGTCTGCATATTCGCCGCCTGTGTGTGCACCATCGCCGCCTGTGTGTGCACCATCGCCGCCTGTGTCTGCATCATCGCCGCCTGTGTGTGCACCATCGCCGCCTGTGTCTGCACCATCGCCGCCTGTGTGTGCATCATCGCCGCCTGTGTCTGCACCATCGCCGCCTGTGTGTGCACCATCGCCGCCTGTGTGTGCATCATCGCCGCCTGTGTCTGCACCATCGCCGCCTGTGTGTGCACCATCGCCGCCTGTGTCTGCACCATCGCCGCCTGTGTGTGCACCATCGCCGCCTGTGTGTGCACCATCGCCGCCTGTGTGTGCATCATCGCCGCCTGTGTCTGCACCATCGCCGCCTGTGTGTGCACCATCGCCGCCTGTGTCTGCACCATCGCCGCCTGTGTGTGCACAATCGCCGCCTGTGTCTGCACCATCGCCGCCTGTGTCTGCACCATCGCCGCCTGTGTCTGCACCATCGCCGCCTGTGTCTGCACCATCGCCGCCTGTGTCTGCACCATCGCCGCCTGTGTCTGCACCATCGCCGCCTGTGTCTGCACCATCGCCGCCTGTGTCTGCATCATCGCCGCCTGTGTCTGCACCATCGCCGCCTGTGTGTGCACCATCGCCGCCTGTGTGTGCACCATCGCCGCCTGTGTGTGCACCATCGCCGCCTGTGTGTGCACCATCGCCGCCTGTGTCTGCACCATCGCCGCCTGTGTGTGCACCATCGCCGCCTGTGTGTGCACCATCGCCGCCTGTGTCTGCACCATCGCCGCCTGTGTGTGCACCATCGCCGCCTGTGTCTGCACCATCGCCGCCTGTGTCTGCACCATCGCCGTCTGTGTGTGCACCATCGCCGCCTGTGTCTGCACCATCGCCGCCTGTGTCTGCATCATCGCCGCCTGTGTGTGCACCATCGCCGCCTGTGTCTGCACCATCGCCGCCTGTGACTGCACCATCGCCGCCTGTGTCTGCACCATCGCCGCCTGTGTCTGCACCATCGCCGCCTGTGTGTGCACCATCGCCGCCTGTGTGTGCACCATCGCCGCCTGTGTGTGCACCATCGCCGCCTGTGTCTGCACCATCGCCGCCTGTGTGTGCACCATCGCCGCCTGTGTCTGCACCATCGCCGCCTGTGTGTGCACCATCGCCGCCTGTGTGTGCATCATCGCCGCCTGTGTGTGCACCATCGCCGCCTGTGTGTGCACCATCGCCGCCTGTGTGTGCACCATCGCCGCCTGTGTGTGCACCATCGCCGCCTGTGTGTGCACCATCGCCGCCTGTGTCTACACCATCGCCGCCTGTGTCTGCACCATCGCCGCCTGTGTCTGCACCATCGCCGCCTGTGTGTGCACCATCGCCGCCTGTGTGTGCACCATCGCCGCCTGTGTGTGCACCATCGCCGCCTGTGTGTGCACCATCGCCGCCTGTGTCTGCACCATCGCCGCCTGTGTGTGCACCATCGCCGCCTGTGTCTGCATCATCGCCGCCTGTGTGTGCACCATCGCCGCCTGTGTCTGCACCATCGCCGCCTGTGTGTGCACCATCGCCGCCTGTGTGTGCATCATCGCCGCCTGTGTCTGCATCATCGCCGCCTGTGTCTGCACCATCGCCGCCTGTGTCTGCATCATCGCCGCCTGTGTGTGCACCATCGCCGCCTGTGTCTGCACCATCGCCGCCTGTGTGTGCACCATCGCCGCCTGTGTGTGCATCATCGCCGCCTGTGTCTGCATCATCGCCGCCTGTGTCTGCACCATCGCCGCCTGTGTGTGCACCATCGCCGCCTGTGTCTGCATCATCGCCGCCTGTGTGTGCACCATCGCCGCCTGTGTGTGCACCATCGCCGCCTGTGTGTGCACCATCGCCGCCTGTGTCTGCACCATCGCCGCCTGTGTGTGCACCATCGCCGCCTGTGTCTGCACCATCGCCGCCTGTGTGTGCACCATCGCCGCCTGTGTGTGCATCATCGCCGCCTGTGTCTGCACCATCGCCGCCTGTGTGTGCACCATCGCCGCCTGTGTGTGCACCATCGCCGCCTGTGTGTGCACCATCGCCGCCTGTGTCTGCACCATCGCCGCCTGTGTCTGCATCATCGCCGCCTGTGTCTGCACCATCGCCGCCTGTGTCTGCACCATCGCCGCCTGTGTGTGCACCATCGCCGCCTGTGTGTGCACCATCGCCGCCTGTGTGTGCACCATCGCCGCCTGTGTCTGCACCATCGCCGCCTGTGTCTGCACCATCGCCGCCTGTGTCTGCATCATCGCCGCCTGTGTGTGCACCATCGCCGCCTGTGTGTGCACCATCGCCGCCTGTGTCTGCATCATCGCCGCCTGTGTGTGCACCATCGCCGCCTGTGTCTGCACCATCGCCGCCTGTGTGTGCACCATCGCCGCCTGTGTCTGCACCATCGCCGCCTGTGTCTGCACCATCGCCGCCTGTGTCTGCATCATCGCCGCCTGTGTGTGCACCATCGCCGCCTGTGTGTGCACCATCGCCGCCTGTGTGTGCACCATCGCCGCCTGTGTCTGCACCATCGCCGCCTGTGTCTGCACCATCGCCGCCTGTGTCTGCATCATCGCCGCCTGTGTCTGCATCATCGCCGCCTGTGTGTGCACCATCGCCGCCTGTGTGTGCACCATCGCCGCCTGTGTGTGCACCATCGCCGCCTGTGTCTGCACCATCGCCGCCTGTGTCTGCACCATCGCCGCCTGTGTCTGCACCATCGCCGCCTGTGTCTGCATCATCGCCGCCTGTGTGTGCACCATCGCCGCCTGTGTGTGCACCATCGCCGCCTGTGTCTGCATCATCGCCGCCTGTGTGTGCACCATCGCCGCCTGTGTCTGCACCATCGCCGCCTGTGTGTGCACCATCGCCGCCTGTGTGTGCACCATCGCCGCCTGTGTGTGCATCATCGCCGCCTGTGTCTACACCATCGCCGCCTGTGTGTGCATCATCGCCGCCTGTGTGTGCATCATCGCCGCCTGTGTGTGCACCATCGCCGCCTGTGTGTGCACCATCGCCGCCTGTGTCTGCATCATCGCCGCCTGTCTGTGCACCATCGCCGCCTGTGTGTGCACCATCGCCGCCTGTGTGTGCACCATCGCCGCCTGTGTCTGCACCATCGCCGCCTGTGTGTGCACCATCGCCGCCTGTGTGTGCACCATCGCCGCCTGTGTCTGCACCATCGCCGCCTGTGTCTGCACCATCGCCGCCTGTGTGTGCACCATCGCCGCCTGTGTCTGCATCATCGCCGCCTGTGTGTGCACCATCGCCGCCTGTGTGTGCACCATCGCCGCCTGTGTGTGCACCATCGCCGCCTGTGTGTGCACCATCGCCGCCTGTGTGTGCACCATCGCCGCCTGTGTCTGCACCATCGCCGCCTGTGTCTGCACCATCGCCGCCTGTGTCTGCACCATCGCCGCCTGTGTGTGCACCATCGCCGCCTGTGTCTGCACCATCGCCGCCTGTGTGTGCACCATCGCCGCCTGTGTGTGCACCATCGCCGCCTGTGTCTGCACCATCGCCGCCTGTGTGTGCACCATCGCCGCCTGTGTGTGCACCATCGCCGCCTGTGTCTGCACCATCGCCGCCTGTGTGTGCACCATCGCCGCCTGTGTGTGCACCATCGCCGCCTGTGTCTGCATCATCGCCGCCTGTGTGTGCACCATCGCCGCCTGTGTGTGCACCATCGCCGCCTGTGTGTGCACCATCGCCGCCTGTGTGTGCACCATCGCCGCCTGTGTCTGCATCATCGCCGCCTGTGTCTGCATCATCGCCGCCTGTGTGTGCACCATCGCCGCCTGTGTGTGCACCATCGCCGCCTGTGTGTGCACCATCGCCGCCTGTGTCTGCATCATCGCCGCCTGTGTCTGCATCATCGCCGCCTGTGTGTGCACCATCGCCGCCTGTGTGTGCACCATCGCCGCCTGTGTGTGCACCATCGCCGCCTGTGTCTGCATCATCGCCGCCTGTGTGTGCACCATCGCCGCCTGTGTGTGCACCATCGCCGCCTGTGTGTGCACCATCGCCGCCTGTGTGTGCACCATCGCCGCCTGTGTCTGCACCATCGCCGCCTGTGTGTGCACCATCGCCGCCTGTGTGTGCACCATCGCCGCCTGTGTGTGCACCATCGCCGCCTGTGTCTGCACCATCGCCGCCTGTGTGTGCACCATCGCCGCCTGTGTCTGCACCATCGCCGCCTGTGTGTGCACCATCGCCGCCTGTGTGTGCATCATCGCCGCCTGTGTGTGCACCATCGCCGCCTGTGTGTGCACCATCGCCGCCTGTGTGTGCACCCATCGCCGCCTGTGTGTGCACCATCGCCGCCTGTGTGTGCACCATCGCCGCCTGTGTCTACACCATCGCCGCCTGTGTCTGCACCATCGCCGCCTGTGTCAGCACCATCGCCGCCTGTGTGTGCACCATCGCCGCCTGTGTGTGCACCATCGCCGCCTGTGTGTGCACCATCGCCGCCTGTGTGTGCACCATTGCCGCCTGTGTGTGCACCATCGCCGCCTGTGTCTGCGCCATCGCCGCCGTGTCTGCTTCATCGCCGCCTGTGTCTTGCACCATCGGCCGCCTGTGTCTGCACCATCGCCGCCTGTGTGTGCACATCGCCGCCTGTGTCTGCACCATCGCGCCTGTGTCTGCACCATCGCCGCCTGTGTCTGCACCATCGCCGCCTGTGTCTGCACCATCGCCGCCTGTGTGGCACCATCGCCGCCTGTGTGTGCACCATCGCCGCCTGTGTGTGCACCATCGCCGCCTGTGTCTGCACCATCGCCGCCTGTGTGTGCACCATCGCCGCCTGTGTGTGCACCATCGCCGCCTGTGTCTGCACCATCGCCGCCGTGTCTCTGCACCATCGCCGCCTGTGTGTGCACCATCGCCGCCTGTGTCTGCACATCGCCGCCTGTGTCGTGCACCATCGCCGCCTGTGTGCTGCCACCATCGCCGCCTGTGTCTGCATCATCGCCGACCTGTGTGCTGCACCATCGCCGCCGTGTGTGCACCATCGCCGCCTGTGTGCTGCACCATCGCCGCCTGTGTGTGCACCATCGCCGCCTGCTGTGTGCACCATCGCCGCCTGTGTCTGCACCATCGCCGCATGTGTGTGCACCATCGCCGCCTGTGTGCTGCACCATCGCCGCCTGTGTGTGCACCATCGCCGCCTGTGTGTGCACCATCGCCGCCTGTGTCTGCACCATCGCCGCCTGTGTGTGCACCATCGCCGCCTGTGTGTGCACCATCGCCGCCTGTGTGTGCACCATCGCCGCCTGTGTGTGCACCATCGCCGCCTGTGTGTGCACCATCGCCGCCTGTGTGTGCACCATCGCCGCCTGTGTGCTGCACCATCGCCGCCTGTGTCTGCACCATCGCCGCCTGTGTGTGCACCATCGCCGCCTGTGTCTGCACTCATCGCCGCCTGTGTGTGCACCATCGCCGCCTGTGTCTGCACCATCGCCGCCTGTGTGTGCACCATCGCCGCCTGTGTCGTGCACCATCGCCGCCTGTGTCTGCACCATCGCCGCCTGTGTCTGCACCATCGCCGCCTGTGTGTGCACCATCGCCGCCTGTGTCTGCACCATCGCCGCCTGTGTGTGCACCATCGCCGCCTGTGTGTGCACCATCGCCGCCTGTGTGTGCACCATCGCCGCCTGTGTGTGCACCATCGCCGCCTGTGTCTGCATCATCGCCGCCTGTGTGTGCACCATCGCCGCCTGTGTGTGCACCATCGCCGCCTGTGTCTGCATCATCGCCGCCTGCGTGTGCACCATCGCCGCCTGTGTCTGCATCATCGCCGCCTGTGTGTGCACCATCGCCGCCTGTGTCTGCACCATCGCCGCCTGTGTGTGCACCATCGCCGCCTGTGTCTGCACCATCGCCGCCTGTGTCTGCACCATCGCCGCCTGTGTGTGCATCATCGCCGCCTGTGTGTGCACCATCGCCGCCTGTGTGTGCACCATCGCCGCCTGTGTCTGCATCATCGCCGCCTGTCTGTGCACCATCGCCGCCTGTGTGTGCACCATCGCCGCCTGTGTGTGCACCATCGCCGCCTGTGTCTGCACCATCGCCGCCTGTGTCTGCACTCATCGCCGCCTGTGTGTGCACCATCGCCGCCTGTGTGTGCACCATCGCCGCCTGTGTGCTGCACCATCGCCGCCTGTGTCTGCACCATCGCCGCCTGTGTGTGCACCATCGCCGCCTGTGTCTGCACCATCGCCGCCTGTGTGTGCACCATCGCCGCCTGTGTCTGCACCATCGCCGCCTGTGTGTGCACCATCGCCGCCTGTGTGTGCACCATCGCCGCCTGTGTGTGCACCATCGCCGCCTGTGTGTGCACCATCGCCGCCTGTGTCTGCACCATCGCCGCCTGTGTGTGCACCATCGCCGCCTGTGTCTGCACCATCGCCGCCTGTGTGTGCACATCGCCGCCTGTGTGTGCACCATCGCCGCCTGTGTGTGCACCATCGCCGCCTGTGGTGCACCATCGCCGCCTGTGTCTGCACCATCGCCGCCTGTGTCTGCACCATCGCCGCCTGTGTGTGCACCATCGCCGCCTGTGTCTGCATCCATCGCCGCCTGTGTGTGCACCATCGCCGGCCTGTGTCTGCACCATCGCCGCCTGTGTGTGCACCATCGCCGCCTGTGTGTGCACCATCGCCGCCTGTGTGTGCACCATCGCCGCCTGTGTGTGCACCATCGCCGCCTGTGTGCTGCATCATCGCCGCCTGTGTCTGCATCATCGCCGCCTGTGTGTGCACCATCGCCGCCTGTGTGTGCACCATCGCCGCCTGTGTGTGCACCATCGCCGCCTGTGTCTGCATCATCGCCGCCTGTGTCTGCATCATCGCCGCCTGTGTGTGCACCATCGCCGCCTGTGTGTGCACCATCGCCGCCTGTGTGTGCACCATCGCCGCCTGTGTCTGCATCATCGCCGCCTGTGTGTGCACCATCGCCGCCTGTGTGTGCACCATCGCCGCCTGTGTGTGCACCATCGCCGCCTGTGTGTGCACCATCGCCGCCTGTGTCTGCACCATCGCCGCCTGTGTGTGCACCATCGCCGCCTGTGTGTGCACCATCGCCGCCTGTGTGTGCACCATCGCCGCCTGTGTCTGCACCATCGCCGCCTGTGTGTGCACCATCGCCGCCTGTGTGTGCACCATCGCCGCCTGTGTCTGCACCATCGCCGCCTGTGTGTGCACCATCGCCGCCTGTGTGTGCATCATCGCCGCCTGTGTGTGCACCATCGCCGCCTGTGTGTGCACCATCGCCGCCTGTGTGTGCACCATCGCCGCCTGTGTGTGCACCATCGCCGCCTGTGTGTGCACCATCGCCGCCTGTGTCGTGCACCATCGCCGCCTGTGTCTGCACCATCGCCGCCTGTGTCTGCACCATCGCCGCCTGTGTCTGCACCATCGCCGCCTGTGTGTGCACCATCGCCGCCTGTGTGTGCACCATCGCCGCCTGTGTGTGCACCATCGCCGCCTGTGTCTGCACCATCGCCGCCTGTGTCTGCACCATCGCCGCCTGTGTCTGCATTCATCGCCGCCTGTGTCTGCACCATCGCCGCCTGTGTCGTGCACCATCGCCGCCTGTGTGTGCACCATCGCCGCCTGTGTCTGCACCATCGCCGCCTGTGTCTGCACCATCGCCGCCTGTGTCTGCACCATCGCCGCCTGTGTCTGCACCATCGCCGCCTGTGTGTGCACCATCGCCGCCTGTGTGTGCACCATCGCCGCCTGTGTGTGCACCATCGCCGCCTGTGTCTGCACCATCGCCGCCTGTGTGTGCACCATTCGCCGCCTGTGTGTGCACCATCGCCGCCTGTGTCTGCACCATCGCCGCCTGTGTCTGCACCATCGCCGCCTGTGTGTGCACCATCGCCGCCTGTGTCTGCACCATCGCCGCCTGTGTGTGCACCATCGCCGCCTGTGTCTGCAACCATCGCCTGCCTGTGTCTGCATCCATCGCCGCCTGTGTGTGCACCATCGCCGCCTGTGTGTGCACCATCGCCGCCTGTGTCTGCATCATCGCCGCCTGCGTGTGCACCATCGCCGCCTGTGTCTGCATCATCGCCGCCTGTGTGTGCACCATCGCCGCCTGTGTCTGCACCATCGCCGCCTGTGTGTGCACCATCGCCGCCTGCGTCTGCACCATCGCCGCCTGTGTGTGCACCATCGCCGCCTGTGTGTGCACCATCGCCGCCTGTGTCTGCACCATCGCCGCCTGTGTCTGCATCATCGCCGCCTGTGTGTGCACCATCGCCGCCTGTGTGTGCACCATCGCCGCCTGTGTTTGCACCATCGCCGCCTGTGACTGCACCATCGCCGCCTGTGTGTGCACCATCGCCGCCTGTGTCTGCACCATCGCCGCCTGTGTCTGCACCATCGCCGCCTGTGTGTGCACCATCGCCGCCTGTGTGTGCACCATCGCCGCCTGTGTGTGCACCATCGCCGCCTGTGTCTGCACCATCGCCGCCTGTGTGTGCACCATCGCCGCCTGTGTGTGCACCATCGCCGCCTGTGTCTGCACCATCGCCGCCTGTGTCTGCACCATCGCCGCCTGTGTGTGCACCATCGCCGCCTGTGTCTGCACCATCGCCGCCTGTGTGTGCACCATCGCCGCCTGTGTCTGCACCATCGCCGCCTGTGTGTGCACCATCGCCGCCTGTGTGTGCACCATCGCCGCCTGTGTGTGCATCATCGCCGCCTGTGTGTGCATCATCGCCGTATGTGTGTGCACCATCGCCGCCTGTGTGTGCACCATCGCCGCCTGTGTGTGCACCATCGCCGCCTGTGTGTGCACCATCGCCGCCTGTGTGTGCATTATCGCCGCCTGTGTCTGCACCATCGCCGCCTGTGTCTGCACCATCGCCGCCTGTGTCTGCACCATCGCCGCCTGTGTCTGCACCATCGCCGCCTGTGTCTGCACCATCGCCGCCTGTGTGTGCACCATCGCCGCCTGTGTCTGCACCATCGCCGCCAGTGTCTGCATCATCGCCGCCTGTGTCTGCACCATCGCCGCCTGTGTCTGCACCATCGCCGCCTGTGTGTGCACCATCGCCGCCTGTGTGTGCACCATCGCCGCCTGTGTGTGCACCATCGCCGCCTGTGTCTGCACCATCGCCGCCTGTGTCTGCACCATCGCCGCCTGTGTGTGCACCATCGCCGCCTGTGTCTGCACCATCGCCGCCTGTGTCTGCACCATCGCCGCCTGTGTGTGCACCATCGCCGCCTGTGTGTGCACCATCGCCGCCTGTGTGTGCACCATCGCCGCCTGTGTGTGCATCATCGCCGCCAGTGTCTGCTTCATCGCCGCCTGTGTCTGCACCATCGCCGCCTGTGTCTGCACCATCGCCGCCTGTGTCTGCACCATCGCCGCCTGTGTCTGCACCATCGCCGCCTGTGTCTGCACCATCGCCGCCTGTGTCTGCACCATCGCCGCCTGTGTCTGCACCATCGCCGCCTGTGTCTGCACCATCGCCGCCTGTGTGTGCACCATCGCCGCCTGTGTGTGCACCATCGCCGCCTGTGTCTGCACCATCGCCGCCTGTGTCTGCATCATCGCCGCCTGTGTGTGCACCATCGCCGCCTGTGTGTGCACCATCGCCGCCTGTGTTTGCACCATCGCCGCCTGTGACTGCACCATCGCCGCCTGTGTGTGCACCATCGCCGCCTGTGTCTGCACCATCGCCGCCTGTGTCTGCACCATCGCCGCCTGTGTGTGCACCATCGCCGCCTGTGTGTGCACCATCGCCGCCTGTGTGTGCACCATCGCCGCCTGTGTCTGCACCATCGCCGCCTGTGTGTGCACCATCGCCGCCTGTGTGTGCACCATCGCCGCCTGTGTCTGCACCATCGCCGCCTGTGTCTGCACCATCGCCGCCTGTGTGTGCACCATCGCCGCCTGTGTCTGCACCATCGCCGCCTGTGTGTGCACCATCGCCGCCTGTGTCTGCACCATCGCCGCCTGTGTGTGCACCATCGCCGCCTGTGTGTGCACCATCGCCGCCTGTGTGTGCATCATCGCCGCCTGTGTGTGCATCATCGCCGTATGTGTGTGCACCATCGCCGCCTGTGTGTGCACCATCGCCGCCTGTGTGTGCACCATCGCCGCCTGTGTGTGCACCATCGCCGCCTGTGTGTGCATTATCGCCGCCTGTGTCTGCACCATCGCCGCCTGTGTCTGCACCATCGCCGCCTGTGTCTGCACCATCGCCGCCTGTGTCTGCACCATCGCCGCCTGTGTCTGCACCATCGCCGCCTGTGTGTGCACCATCGCCGCCTGTGTCTGCACCATCGCCGCCAGTGTCTGCATCATCGCCGCCTGTGTCTGCACCATCGCCGCCTGTGTCTGCACCATCGCCGCCTGTGTGTGCACCATCGCCGCCTGTGTGTGCACCATCGCCGCCTGTGTGTGCACCATCGCCGCCTGTGTCTGCACCATCGCCGCCTGTGTCTGCACCATCGCCGCCTGTGTGTGCACCATCGCCGCCTGTGTGTGCACCATCGCCGCCTGTGTGTGCACCATCGCCGCCTGTGTGTGCATCATCGCCGCCTGTGTGTGCACCATCGCCGCCTGTGTGTGCACCATCGCCGCCTGTGTGTGCACCATCGCCGCCTGTGTGTGCACCATCGCCGCCTGTGTCTGCACCATCGCCGCCTGTGTGTGCATCATCGCCGCCAGTGTCTGCTTCATCGCCGCCTGTGTCTGCACCATCGCCGCCTGTGTCTGCACCATCGCCGCCTGTGTCTGCACCATCGCCGCCTGTGTCTGCACCATCGCCGCCTGTGTCTGCACCATCGCCGCCTGTGTCTGCACCATCGCCGCCTGTGTCTGCACCATCGCCGCCTGTGTCTGCACCATCGCCGCCTGTGTGTGCACCATCGCCGCCTGTGTGTGCACCATCGCCGCCTGTGTCTGCACCATCGCCGCCTGTGTCTGCATCATCGCCGCCTGTGTGTGCACCATCGCCGCCTGTGTCTGCACCATCGCCGCCTGTTTCTGCATCATCGCCGCCTGTGTGTGCACCATCGCCGCCTGTGTCTGCACCATCGCCGCCTGTGTGTGCACCATCGCCGCCTGTGTCTGCACCATCGCCGCCTGTGTGTGCACCATCGCCGCCTGTGTCTGCACCATCGCCGCCTGTGTGTGCACCATCGCCGCCTGTGTGTGCACCATCGCCGCCTGTGTGTGCACCATCGCCGCCTGTGTCTGCACCATCGCCGCCTGTGTCTGCATCATCGCCGCCTGTGTCTGCACCATCGCCGCCTGTGTGTGCACCATCGCCGCCTGTGTCTGCACTATCGCCGCCTGTGTCTGCACCATCGCCGCCTGTGTCTGCACCATCGCCGCCTGGGTGTGCACCATCGCCGCCTGTGTGTGCACCATCGCCGCCTGTGTCTGCACCATCGCCGCCTGTGTCTGCACCATCGCCGCCTGTGTGTGCACCATCGCCGCCTGTGTGTGCACCATCGCCGCCTGTGTGTGCACCATCGCCGCCTGTGTCTGCACCATCGCCGCCTGTGTCTGCACCATCGCCGCCTGTGTGTGCACCATCGCCGCCTGTGTGTGCACCATCGCCGCCTGTGTCTGCACCATCGCCGCCTGTGTGTGCACCATCGCCGCCTGTGTGTGCACCATCGCCGCCTGTGTCTGCACCATCGCCGCCTGTGTGTGCACCATCGCCGCCTGTGTGTGCACCATTGCCGCCTGTGTCTGCATCATCGCCGCCGGTGTGTGCACCATCGCCGCCTGTGTGTGCACCATCGCCGCCTGTGTGTGCACCATCGCCGCCTGTGTGTGCACCATCGCCGCCTGTGTCTGCATCATCGCCGCCTGTGTCTGCATCATCGCCGCCTGTGTGTGCACCATCGCCGCCTGTGTCTGCATCATCGCCGCCTGTGTCTGCACCATCGCCGCCTGTGTGTGCACCATCGCCGCCTGTGTGTGCACCATCGCCGCCTGTGTCTGCACCATCGCCGCCTGTGTCTGCACCATCGCCGCCTGTGTGTGCACCATCGCCGCCTGTGTGTGCACCATCGCCGCCTGTGTGTGCACCATCGCCGCCTGTGTGTGCACCATCGCCGCCTGTGTGTGCACCATCGCCGCCTGTGTCTGCATCATCGCCGCCTGTGTCTGCATCATCGCCGCCTGTGTCTGCACCATCGCCGCCTGTGTCTGCACCATCGCCGCCTGTGTCTGCATCATCGCCGCCTGTGTGTGCACCATCGCCGCCTGTGTGTGCACCATCGCCGCCTGTGTGTGCACCATCGCCGCCTGTGTGTGCACCATCGCCGCCTGTGTGTGCACCATCGCCGCCTGTGTGTGCACCATCGCCGCCTGTGTCTGCACCATCGCCGCCTGTGTGTGCACCATCGCCGCCTGTGTGTGCACCATCGCCGCCTGTGTCTGCACCATCGCCGCCTGTGTCTGCATCATCGCCGCCTGTGTCTGTGTGTCAATCTAAGACACTTGTCCTCAACAACGCGAGGTGTGGACACTGGCCGCCGGAGACAATATTGGCGTGGCAGCAGCTTCAACACCAGCACCAGGCAGGTAATATCCTGTTGAAGGTGGTGACTTGCAGTGTTGCAGGGGTTGCACCCCGGCTGATGTATAGTGTTGCAGGCTGGCCGGCTGATGTATAGTGTTGCAGGCTGGCCGGCTGATGTATAGTGTTGCAGGCTGGCCGGCTGATGTATAGTGTTGCAGGCTGGCCGGCTGATGTATAGTGTCTCAGGCTGGCCGACTGATGTATAGTGTTGCAGGCTGGCCGGCTGATGTATAGTGTTGCAGGCTGGCCGGCTGATGTATAGTGTTGCAGGCTGGCCGGCTGATGTATAGTGTTGCAGGCTGGCCGGCTGATGTATAGTGTTGCAGGCTGGCCGGCTGATGTATAGTGTTGCAGGCCGGCCGGCTGATGTATAGTGTTGCAGGCTGGCCGGCTGATGTATAGTGTTGCAGGCTGGCCGGCTGATGTATAGTGTTGCAGGCTGGCCGGCTGATGTATAGTGTTGCAGGCTGGCCGGCTGATGTATAGTGTTGCAGGCTGGCCGGCTGATGTATAGTGTCTCAGGCTGGCCGACTGATGTATAGTGTTGCAGGCTGGCCGGCTGATGTATAGTGTTGCAGGCTGGCCGGCTGATGAATAGTGTTGCAGGCTGGCCGGCTGATGTATAGTGTCTCAGGCTGGCCGGCTGATGTATAGTGTTGCCGGCTGGCTGGCTGATGTATAGTGTTGCCGGCTGGCTGGCTGATGTATAGTGTTGCCGGCTGGCTGGCTGATGTATAGTGTTGCCGGCTGGCTGGCTGATGTATAGTGTTGCCGGCTGGCTGGCTGATGTATAGTGTTGCCGGCTGATGTATAGTGTTGCCGGCTGGCCGGCTGATGTATAGTGTTGCCGGCTGGCCGGCTGATGTATAGTGTTGCCGGCTTGCCGGCTGATGTATAGTGTTGCCGGCTGGTGTACAGCCGGCAACACTAATGTATAAAGTTGCCGGCTGATGTATAGTGTTGCCGGCTGGTGTACAGCCGGCAACACTAATGTATAAAGTTGCCGGCTGATGTATAGTGCTGCCGGCTGGCCGGCTGATGTATAGTGCTGCCGGCTGGCCGGCTGATGTATAGTGCTGCCGGCTGGCCGGCTGATGTATAGTGCTGCCGGCTGGCTGGCTGATGTATTGTGCAGCCGGCTGGCCGGCTGATGTATAGTGCTGCCGGCTGGCTGGCTGATGTATTGTGCTGCCGGCTGGCCTGCTGATGTATAGTGTTGCTGGCCGGCGTATGGCATCAGCTGGCTGCCAAAAGTTTGCAGGCCGGCTGGACGCTTGGGGCTAGCGCCACTCCCAAATTTGCAAGAAAAGGGGCATAGGTTACCAGACGGACTCTGGCTGGTAGGGTTAGGCCTATGTTAAATACTTTAAGACATGTTAGATATATTGACACCCCCCTGACGAAAGTTTCTTGTACTTGAGGTTTATGGTGAAATGTTGGGTTTATTGTCCCAAGAGTTTTGCATGATCATACATATATTGTGACAGTTGCTTCAGTTTGAATTAATATATATTCTATGAGAAGCTGAAGAGAGGCAAAGGCGGAATGGGAATAGATCAGGGGGAGGGAGGAAAAGATAATAGGGAAATATAGATGCATAAATTCATGGCGAGATAACGGTGAGTGGATGGATAGACAAACCGACAGGCAGACCCGGACAATGTCCTATAACCCCCCCCCCCCCAATCCGAACTGTACGAGTGTTACCAATGTTAGCAGCGAGATAGTTGTTGGGAGCCTCGGCCGCCTTCCACACCTGGAGCACATGACGTAGGGGAGTGTTATGACCCAGTCCAGGTCGGCTCCCGTGTCACCCTCCCCACCCATACAGTCCAGGTCGGCTCCCGTGTCACCCTCCCCACCCATACAGTCCAGGTCGGCTCCCGTGTCACCCTCCCCACCCATACAGTCCAGGTAGGCTCCCGTGTCACCCTCCCCACCCATACAGTCCAGGTCGGCTCCCGTGTCACCCTCCCCACCCATACAGTCCAGGTCGGCTCCCGTGTCACCCTCCCCACCCATACAGTCCAGGTCGGCTCCCGTGTCACCCTCCCCACCCATACAGTCCAGGTCGGCTCCCGTGTCACCCTCCCCACCCATACAGTCCAGGTCGGCTCCCGTGTCACCCTCCCCACCCATACAGTCCAGGTCGGCTCCCGTGTCACCCTCCCCACCCATACAGTCCAGGTAGGCTCCCGTGTCACCCTCCCCACCCATACAGTCCAGGTAGGCTCCCGTGTCACCCTCCCCACCCATACAGTCCAGGTCGGCTCCCGTGTCACCCTCCCCACCCATACAGTCCAGGTCGGCTCCTGTGTCACCCTCCCCACCCATACAGTCCAGGTCGGCTCCCGTGTCACCCTCCCCACCCATACAGTCCAGGTCGGCTCCCGTGTCACCCTCCCCACCCATACAGTCCAGGTAGGCTCCCGTGTCACCCTCCCTACCCATACAGTCCAGGTCGGCTCCCGTGTCACCCTCCCCACCCATACAGTCCAGGTAGGCTCCCGTGTCACCCTCCCCACCCATACAGTCCAGGTCGGCTCCCGTGTCACCCTCCCCACCCATACAGTCCAGGTCGGCTCCCGTGTCACCCTCCCCACCCATACAGTCCAGGTCGGCTCCCGTGTCACCCTCCCCACCCATACAGTCCAGGTAGGCTCCCGTGTCACCCTCCCTACCCATACAGTCCAGGTCGGCTCCCGTGTCACCCTCCCCACCCATACAGTCCAGGTAGGCTCCCGTGTCACCCTCCCCACCCATACAGTCCAGGTCGGCTCCCGTGTCACCCTCCCCACCCATACAGTCCAGGTCGGCTCCCGTGTCACCCTCCCCACCCATACAGTCCAGGTCGGCTCCCGTGTCACCCTCCCCACCCATACAGTCCAGGTCGGCTCCCGTGTCACCCTCCCCACCCATACAGTCCAGGTCGGCTCCTGTGTCACCCTTCCTCCCTACCCATACGGAATTTTCATGGTCATGACTGTAATATATATGTTGCGTTGCTTATAGACTTGTATAACAAACTGAAACTGGTGAATAAATTTTCTGAGAGAGAGAGAGAGAGAGAGGAAGTGAGAAATGGGATGGAAAAGTTGGGGAGATGTATATAGGGGAAGAGGGAATGAGAAGGTAGGGAGAGGTTGGGTGTGAGCGTGGAGAGGCGGGAGAGGAAATGAAAGGAGAGGGCAGAGATGGTAACAGACGGAGGATAGGGAAACAGATGAGAGAGGTGGGTCATTCCATCTCAAATCACCAAAACATTCACCTATGGCTCCCACTCGACCCTCTCCAAATGCCATGAAATTTTGTAGTAAGATAGCCCTAGACCCCAAATGACACTTTCAAAAATATTAGAGGTCAATCTGCTTTGATTCTTAAATAACAGGTCCATATTGAATAGGCTCTCCTTAAATCACGACTAGTACCCAGAGACGTGTGAAATTGGCATACAAGGGCAACCTTTGGTGCAGAATATAGCAGTGTAATAAAAAAGTAGTTTGGGTAGCCATTCAGCTACAAATCCATGCTAATATCACTGCCAATATATCTCAAAATATCTCAATATGCGTCATTACCAATTTGGTTTTGATTGATACTATTGGATAGAGCATATTTTTCTGTATAAGAGTAACTTTTATTTAGGTTGGGATCTGAATTTCTAGTTCAGCCAGAGGACTCTGAAAATGACATACCTTGGTGCGATATCGAAAAAATCAAATTATGATTCTCCATCTTCTTTGTGCACTGATCATGACTGTTAGCAAATTGATATCCAAACTGATTGGAAAAAAATTAAGCTTCATTGGATAAAACATTTATGGGTGGGATTCAGAATTTTTATTAAACAAACGGTGCTATTTTTGGTTCCTGGTCTATATTTATCTTTACATCTTTATAGTATTGTGACAGCAGGTCAAACATTACTGTTTACTTATTTGTGTATTTACTTGAAATAAATACACAAATAAAAAGCAATATATATATTAATATATTACAGGTCTCGCTTGAAATTACTTTATTCAGTTAGTTAAATAATTTTAATTGAAATCGATTACGGATACGTCATGAATCGGGATTCCATTGGTTTATTGCAATGTGCTATTGCTAGCCATGAGCGTGGCTCTTCTGAATGTCACTTGACAACCTACATTCCCAACAAAGGCTTGAAGTTTCTAAAACAGTATAGTGCAGATCAAAAACTGATAGCAAAGCGAAGTGAACTGAACTTGGATGGAGACTCTCAAAAATGCCTCATGAAGCTTTGCTGTTGACGAAATTTGAAATTTTTGCAAAAAACTTGCTGCAATCCCTTCAAGAAGAAATGCCATGCAAAGCGAAAAGATTTGCGACCAATCACAGTAGCTACTGCAGAGTATAGTCCTAGAATAGGACTTCACATGAGGCTTGGAAATCTGCTAGACACACAACTAACAGGCTTCGGAATCTGCGAGAAAGTGGCCCCGCCCATGGCTAGCCTTTCCTGGCTATCGGGCGTGGGCCCTAGGTGATGGGGTTGCCAATCTTTTAGATTGGTAGTGGCTCAGTCACCATGGACCAAAGGAAGGATTACACTAATAATAGATAAATTTGCCTTCTGCAAATTGCCATGCTCTGGATTTGACAGCCTGCAATAGCCTACAATAAACGAAAGCCTCACATATATAAGTAACATTTTCAGAGTCCTGTGGTTGAACTAGAAATTCAGATCCCAATCTAAATAAAAGTTACTCTTGTACAGAAAACTTTGTCCCTCTCCCCCCCTCCCCGCTCAGCTCGTTGATGCCGTGAGGGGGGCTTAGTGGGCGGCTGCCAGAGTGTAATGCTCCTTAGGACAGTCCTCTGTCCTTTTATAGCCTTGTGCTCCTGCTGCCGTCCTCTCCAATTGTGCTGAGCACCTTTTCCTTTTCCTTCTGTTTCGTTTTTCTCCCCCCCTCTTCTCCTATCTGCTTGCCATTTCCTGCCGACCTTTTGCTTGTTTTGGTTCTTCCTTTGGACTTCTTCTATTTTGACGCCCGGGTGCTTGAGGAGGCATACTCTTGCACCTGTAGAACTGTAGTACCCAACGTCGAGAGCGAGGGGAACCTTTTATTGTCAATCCTCCTTTCATCACTGAACCTGATCTCGACGGACTGTCGGTTCTTACGGTGGCGTTTGTGGGGCATATACTCACGACGCACCTCTAGGAGGTCCCAGCATGATCGGCGATAGCTTCTTGTTGGGTGTCCTGCCTCTAATTGTGGCTCCATGGTGGGTGTGGGGGCACATTCGTGAATGAATGTTTCTTTTTCGTAACAATGATATTTACTCTTTCTGCTGTTTCTCCTTTACCTTCTCAGGCTCGTGAGGGGGGCGACCAAGCCCCCGAGTCGGTCCGTGTTGGAAGACCGGGCTCTGTAGCCTCCGCTGCATTGGGCCCCGACCTCGCTCCTCCTTTGGCCTCTCTGACTCCTCTCCTCAGCTCCCCTCCCTCCTCTGTGGTTGGGTCGTGCCCCAAGCCCCCAGTGGTGACTACCTCATCCCCCTGCTGCGGCTCCATCACTAGTTGTAACTACTGCGCCTTTTAACCCCTCTCTCTCTCTCTCTGGGGGTTCTCAACGCCGTCCTCGTCACGGCCGCCCTCGCTCGATTCCTTCCCGTTCTGATACCTATCAAGCTTTGTTTGGTCCCGCTTCGTGGGCCAAATATTTTGATCTCCTCCCTCTTGATTCTGCACCTCCTGACGATTTCTCCCTCCATCGACATCTCGTTAATTCCGTGGATGCCTCTGTTACCTTCAACCACACTCGTCTCATTACACGTGTCGTTGCTGCTCCTTCTCAGAATGCAGCTTCCCGCTTGGCTGTCTTATCCTGCCTTGGCGAGATCCCTGTTCAGGTCTCGAAGAACGCTCAGTTGAATGCCAGTGTTGGCACTATTCTGCTCCCGCCCCATGTTGCGACCGGTGTTCGGGACCTGCGCGACTGCCACGACGATATTCGACATATCCTTGCTGCCCAGGGCCATTCTATTCTCCAGGTGGACACGTTTACACGTCCCCCTCGTGGTAGTCGCCGTCAACCCCTTCGGGTTGTGAAGATTACCTTTGATGGTCGGACCCTTCTGCCCTCTGTCATTCTTGCTGGTGCCAGGTGCTCTGTCCAGGAGTACATTCCTTCTCCTAGGCTCTGTAACAAGTACTGGAGGTTTGGGCATTGTGCCCTCTGCTGCTCTGTGACTGTCTCTCTCTGTCCTTTGTGTGGTGGCGAAGGTCACTCTAAGTCGGAGTGTACTTCTCCCAGGCTCAACTGCGGGACTCAACTCAACTCAACACCCTCAACTGCGGTGAGGCCCATCCTACCTTCTCCCGTGCGTGTGTCCATTACAAGCTTGTGGCAGCCGTCCTCAACTTGAAGCACTGGGAGCGTTTATCTTTTCCTGAGGCGAGGCGCCAGGTTAGCCGGCTCCCGCCTTATGCTAATATCTCTTATGCTCGCGTGTTGCGCTCTTCCTCTCCTAGTCCTTCCCACCTTCCTCAGACTCTCAACCGTTTCCGGGCCTTGGACCCTGATACGCCCACTGCCCCCTCCTCTGTTCCTTTGAGTTCTGTCCCGAACGATCCACCTCCTGGTCCTCTGCCTGGGGTTCCCCTCCTTTCTATCCGATCTGTCTTGTCTCCTGTGTCTTCTTCCTCGTCTCCCTCCGTTCCTCCTTCCCATCCATCTCTTGATTCTCCCCACCGCCTGTCGGTGCGGGCTGATGTCCATTGCTCTCCTAACGGCCGTCGTGTGCGCTCTCATTCAGCTTCTCCTGTTGAGACGCTAGAATCCGTTGCCCAGTACGTAGTTGCTGGGACACCTGTCTCTTTAAGTCAGAAGCGCAAGCCTGGCTCCTCTCCTTCTTCCTCCCCGGCGGGTAAGAAGGTTTCGCTTTCTTCCTCGGCCCCTACTTCTGCCTCTATCGCTCCTTCCCCTCCCATTTCAGTGGTACGCCCCCCGTTCCTGCTATGGAGGTTTCTTTGGCCCCCGCTTCCCTCTTGGTTGCCGCCCTTGCTGAGGTGCGTTCCCCTCTTTCTACTCTTCCTGCTGCTGTCCTTGACTGCTCCCTCCGTCTTTGCTCAGTTTACCCATGCCCCCTAACCCTGACTTTGCTGACCCTGATATTCTTTAACGTGCTTAGTTGCTCTTTCGCATTTGTTTCTTCCTTGTTCTCTGCTGTTGTCCTTTCTCTTATCATCGATGTCGATTCTTCAATGGAACGTTCGAGGTTATTACGCCAATTTCCTCGAACTCCAACTTCTGATTTTGCTGTTTTTGCCCCTTTGTGTCTGTCTCCAGGAGCTGATGCTTAGTGCTCGTCCTGGTCGTTTTCATGGCTATTCCTTTCTCTCCCCCCTCAGCTGTTGCTGGGGCTCCTAATTATTCTGCTCTTTTGATTCGCACTGATGTTCCCTTTGTCCCCTTTTTGTCTTACTTTTTCCTTTGCTCTCTCCATTGTTCTGCTGCTCGTATCTTTGTGGGGAAATGGTACACAGTTTGTTCCATTTATCTCCCCCCGAGTGTCCCGCTTTCTCTTCCTGCTCTGAAACACCTCCTGGACTCCTTTCCGAAGCCTGTGCTCCTGCTGGGTGATTTCAATTGTCGTCATTCTCTTTGGGGTGATGTTTTGACGAATACCCGAGGCCGCTTTCTTGAGCCGTTTATCCTCTCTTCTTCCCTGTCACTTCTGAATTTTGGTGAGCCCACTCATTTCGACTCTCGGACTCGCACCCTTTCCTGTCTTGATCTTTCTCTTTGCTCTTCTTCTCTTTACTTAGATTTCACGTGGCAGATTCTTGATGACCTCCATGGCAGTGACCATTTTCCCATTCTTGTTTCCTTTTTCTTTTTTCGTCCTTCCCTAGGTGGCAGTTTGCTAAAGCGGACTGGAACCTCTTTACCCTCATTGATGCTCTCTCTGACCTCTCCTTTCTGCCTCTCCTCCTTTTTCATGACACTGTCTTCGACGCTGCCCTCCGCTCTATTCCTCGCTCTTCCTCTCGGGGTCCGCGGAAGTGCGTTCCCTGGTGGAATGCAGACTGTGCTCGGGCTGTCCGCTGTAAGCGTGCAGCCTGGAAGAGGCACCGCCGTCGGCAGACGGCCGATTCTTTTCTTTCCTTTCGGAAAGCGAGTGCAGTGGCCCGTAGGGCCATCCGTACGGCTAAACGTGGTTGGTGAGCATCTTATGTCTCCACAATTCCGTCTGAAACTCCCCCTGTCACAGATCTGGAAGCGTATCCGCAAGATAGCGGGCAAGTTCGTTCCCGATGTTTCACCGATCCTTCCCCTCCGTAGTACTCTTGTGGCGGACCGGTTGCAGGTTGCTACCGAACTGGGTTCCCACTTTTCTTCTGTTAGCTCTGGTCTTCATCTTCCCCAATCTTTCCTTCTTCGTAAACCTGTCCTTGAGTCCTTCCTTTAAAAATCCTTTAGATTTCTGCACTTGTCTTCGACTTTCCTATAACGATCCCTTCTCTCTCTCTGAACTTCGTTCTGCCCTGGCCCTCTGCGGTTCTACGGCGGCAGGCTCCGATGGTATTCATTATGAGATGCTTCGCCATCTCCCTCCGTGCACGTCTCAGTATTTACAGAGTCTGTATAATCGGATCTGGGAGTCGTCGTCAGTCCCTGAGGACTGGCTCGATGCCGTTGTTCTCCCTGTTCACAAACCAGGGTCTCTGGAAAGTTCCCCTAAGGACTTTCGCCCTATTGCCCTCACAAGTTGTCTGCAAACTCTTTGAAGGTATGGTTAACGTTCGTCTGATGTGGTTCCTGGAACACCATCACCTCCTCTCCCCTTCTCAATTTGGTTTCCACAAGTGCCGCAGCACGACAGATGTCCTGGTGAACTTGGAGGTCTATATTCGTACTGCTTTCGCTGCGAGGACTTCCGTTGTTGCCGTCCTTTTTGACCTGGAAAAGGCTTAAGCCCCGCTTGGCGATATCATATTCTATCCCAGCTTCATTCTTTTGGCTTTTGTGGTCATCTCCCTCTCTTTCTCCGCAGCTTCCTCTCTCGTCGTTCCTTTCGGGTGCGCCTTGGCACCGCTCTCTCTGCCTCTTTTCAGCAATACGAAG
Organism: Procambarus clarkii; assembly: GCF_040958095.1. Lineage (NCBI taxonomy): Eukaryota > Metazoa > Arthropoda > Malacostraca > Decapoda > Cambaridae > Procambarus > Procambarus clarkii. Next base: position 25,786,890 of record NC_091173.1, on the reverse strand, counting down.
GTGTGCCCCAGGGTAGTGTTCTGAGCACTACTCTTTTTTCTGGTTGCCCTCAATGGTCTTCTTTCCTCTCTTCATTCAGGTGTCTTCTCTGCTCTCTATGTCGATGATCTTACTCTTTGCTGTCAGGGTGATGATTCGCCTCTCCTTCAACGCCGGCATGAATTGCGATTGATGCCGTGTCGTCTTGGGCCACCGATCATGGCTTCAAGTTCTCTACTTCTAAGCCTTGAGCCATGTCTTTTACTCGGAAACGGGTCGTTCTTCGTCCTTCTTTTTCACTTTATGGTCATTCCCTTGAGTACAAAGATTCCTTGAAGCTTTTGGGGTTATTCCTTGACACTCGTTTGTCTTGGTCTCCCCATATCTCTTACCTCCCTGTTGAGTGCTCTAAGGCCCTTACCCTCCTTCGGGTATTGTCCCATACTTCTTGGTTAGCGGATAGGCGCACTCTCCTTGCTTTACATTCCTCTCTCGTCCTGTCTAAGCTCGATTATGGTTGCCCTGCTTACTCATCTGCTTCTCCTTCTACTCTTCGCCTTCTTGATGCTTTGCACCATACTGGGTTGCGCCTAAGTTCTGGTGCCTTTCGTTCGACTCCCGTCCTTGGCTTGTATGTTGACACTGGCTTCCTGTCTCTCCAGGACCAACGTGATCGCTACTGTCTTCGCTATCTTGCGCGGTCCTTACAACATCCTTCCTCTCGCCTCTGTCGTGATTTAACTTTTACCCCTCCTGCGGTTCCTGCTCCTCTTCACCACCTCCCTCTTTCTGTTCGGTTATCTCGCTTACAGGATTCTCTTTCCGTTCGTGTTTCTAATGTTTCTGCGCGTGTTCTTCCTTCTTTGCCCCCGTGGAGAGTCCCCCTTCCGCAGTTTTGTACATTCTTGACCCGCATCACTAAAGCTGTTACCCCTCCTACGGTTCTAAAACGCCTTTTCCTTGAGCACTTTTCTTCTCACTCCCGCTCCGTTTCTGTCTTCACCGATGGGTTTAAGTCTGCGGACGGTGTGGGCTACTCTGTTGTTTTTCCTGATCGCACTTATATGTGCCGCTTACCTCCGGAGACTAGCATCTTTACAGCGGAGCTTTATGCTATTCTCTATGCTCTTCGTCTCCTGCTTTCTCGTTGTCAGTCTTCCTTTGTAGTTGTTGTTGACTCTCGTAGTGCCCTCATGGCTCTCGGGTCCTTTAATCCGGTTCATCCAGTAGTTGTCGAGATCCAGCATTGGCTGTTTCTTGTTCACAGTAAATTTAAGTCTGTTGAGTTTTGTTGGGTTCCCAACCATATTAGTGTGTCTTTAAATGAGCGTGCGGATGCTGCCACCAAGGAAGCTGTCCGCTCTTGTCCCATCTCTCGTAAAGGTATTCCATATTCCGACTTTTACCCGGTTATCCATTCCTTCATCCTTACCCGTTGGCAGGCTTCTTGGTCGTCTGTTACTGGTAACAAACTATGTACTCTTAAGTGTTGTGTCTCCTCGTGGCTGTCCTCCTACCACCGTAACCGGCGATGGGGAAACAGCTCTGGCGAGGTTGCGTATTGGCCATACAAAGGGAGCCGGTCGGCCGAGCGGACAGCACGCTGGACTTGTGATCCTGTGGTCCTGGGTTCGATCCCAGGCGCCGGCGAGAAACAATGGGCAGAGTTTCTTTCACCCTATGCCCCTGTTACCTAGCAGTAAAATAGGTACCTGGGTGTTAGTCAGCTGTCACGGCTGCTTCCTGGGGATGGAGGATTGGTCAAGGACCGGGCCGCGAGGACACTAAAAAGCCCTGAAATCATCTCAAGATAATCTCAAGATACTCGCTTAACCCATGGTCACTTGATGGAGCACCGCCCTGCTCCTTATTGTCCTAATTGCATTTTCCCTCTTACGGTCGTGCATGTCCTTCTTGAATGTCCTGACTTCCAGGACGAGCGTGTGTCTTGCTTTCCGACCGCACCTCGTGGTCGCCTGTCCCTCAATAGAATTCTTGGTGACTCGGATACTTTTGATATCGTTCGCCTTATGCGTTTTTGTTCTCGTATTGGCATTCTTGGTGATATTTAGCGCCCTCTGACTATTCTGCACATTTGATGGTGCTACATAGCCTTCCCGGTTTGGTGCCTGCTTTTGATAATTACTTACTTGTACAGAAAAATCTGCTCTATCCAAAGGTGTCATTCAAAACCAAATTGGGACTGACGCATATTGAGATATTTTGAGATATATTGGCAGTGATATTAGTATGGATTGGTAGCTGAATAGCTACCCAAACTACATTTTTTATTACACTGCTGTATTCCGCACCAAAAGTTGCCCTGGTATACCAAATTTCACACCTCTCTGGGCACTAGTCGTGATTTAACAAAGTTGGTAATTTTTGTGATATTTACGCATTAATGGGACGAGAGCCCATTCGATATGGACCTGTTATTTAAGAACCAAAGCAGATTGAGCTCTAATATTTTGCACATTTTCCTTTGGGGTCTAGGGCTACTTTATTACAAAATTTCATTAGATTTAGAAAGGGTCGAGTGGGAGGCCTTAGGTGAATTCACATGGAATGACCCAGGTGGGAGAGATAGATGGTCGAAGATGGGCATCTCCTACAGTTCAATACATAATGTGGTTTGGGGGTATCCAGCATTGCTCGGGTCTGTTTGCCTCATGTCTTTACCTATAAGTCTCTATCTCTGTATCTGTCTAACTCCAGCTACTATTACTATCTGGCAATCTCCGTCTGTTCCCATTCGTTCTTTCCCTTTCTCTCCCACCTCCTCTCCATTCTCTCCCACCTCCCTCCTCTCCAACTTCAAACTGATAGACGTTTTCTTCTATATATAAAGCAAATTGTGAAAATGTGCGAGTAATCGGCGGGAGTGGTGTGAACACAGGCCTGCTTTCATTACTATTACATTTCAGACTTCATGAAAATCGGTCGTGGATGTTGGGATACAGGGTTTTAAGGATTTGTAATCCTGAGTATAAAGATAAAACAATTAGTCTTTTATTGATAAAGCTGTTTAAATTGGTCATGATACTTTCTTTAGTTTAAAAGAGATAGAGAATATTACAATATAGTGAATACAATAATAATGCCCTCTTCTGATAACTTCAATGAAATTCCTAAATTACTAAAACAATTTAATGTCAATGTAGCGTCTATGAATTTTGACATAAAAAAACTGATTTAAAATTCCCGGGGTAATTACAATGGTTGAGCGTAATCTAAAATTTCATTCAAAAATTGTAATACGTTATTTTGGCAATACATTCAAGGAATATGGGGAATGGCCTATTGCATGGGGAATGGCCTATTGCAACTAAATGATGTCACTTCCATTAATCAGTACGTTCATTATTCTTCGTCTACTCAGCCATAGACCTCCTCAGTGGATGGTGCTGAGATAGGGTGATGGACTTCTGAGCGCTGTCCTCATGTGGTGGTGAGCGCTGTCCTCATGTGGTGGTGGCGTCCCGTGCCTTCTGTCCGGCCAGCGGTGACGGTGCACAAGGGAGATCCAACCCCGCACGTTCCCGTAAGTGTGTGGAGTCGTGCGCAATTCTCTGATGTTCCTCTTATCTGAGAGTGGAGCCTACTGAGCGGCTGTAGGCCCTAGGGGGGCAACATGCTTCTTTGGCTGGGGACGGGGTGCAACGGGAGGGGTCACTGTGGCCCCATGAACCAATCAGTTCGTCTAGTTAGTCACGCCTAGTTAGACAATGGTCAACTGGGCATTGTAGGGTAAGTGTTCCTATCCGTTCCCGAGATGCCATTCGACTCGTCTTTGTTTACTGGTATATACCATTTTGGTTACCCCTCGAGGTCACTTACCCATGTACTTATGCCTTACCCTACTCGGCTCTGTGGAGGGTACTGGATAATGAAGTATTTCTCTTGCCTTTTAATGTTATCTTCTATTTATGTTAATTCACTTAGACTCATAGGGTCGGCAACCATGTCCCAGTGTTGGGTTATCTTGAGTTATCTTCAGAAGATTTCGGGGCTTTTTTAGTGTCCCCGCGGCCCGGTCCTCGACCAGGCCTCCACCCCCAGGAAGCAGCCCGTGACAGCTGACTAACACCCCAGGTACCTATTTTACTGCTAAGTAACAGGGGCATAGGGTGAAAGAAACTCTGCCCATTGTTTCTCGCCGGCGCCTGGGATCGAACCCAGGACCACAGGATCACAAGTCCAGCGTGCTGTCCGCTCGGCCGACCGGCTCCCTAATATGATCAATTTGAAAGAAATATTTACACAGCTCAGACTGTCAGGCCCAGGCCAGGCTTTGTCCGAGACTACCCATTTGGTTCTTGGGGCCTCCCCCCTGCCTCTTCCATTAGAGCGTCGAATTTAGTGACCTCGGTGATATATTCCGCATTGCCTTGAGTGATAATTCCTAAGTCCCTCAAGACTCCTCTCCTTCCCGGTGGCCCGAAGCGTCATTCCCATTATCGAGTACACACGTTTTAAGACTTATTTAGCCCCATTACTTGGCCCAAATACTTTGATGAATTATGATCTGATCATTCTCACCCAGATGATTTCTACATGCATACACATTGGTTCTGCGGATGCTCGGGTTTAGTTTATGCCTACCAGAACCGACACCCCAGATCGTCGACGCCTCCTCTAAGGTGGTTGTCGCTTGCCTAGCTACTCTCTCTTGCATTGGTGAGGCCCCACTTCGGGTCCCCAAAAATCACCTTGCCTAATGCCTGCATCGGCACTATCCTTCTTCCACCCAATGTGGAGACAGCGGATAGAGACCTCTCTGACTGCTTGGGGGTATTAAATATATCCTCAAGTATATCCTTAAGGCACAGGACGATCCTGTACTCCTGTGTGACACATTTAGTCTGCCCCCCCCCCCCCCCCCCTCGTGGTCATAGTCGTCATCCCATTGCGGTAGTTAAGTCGCCTTTCATAGGAGAGTCTTCCTGTCGTCGGTGATCCTTGCTAATGCCAAGTGGTCCATTCAAGAGTAAACCCATTCACCATGCCTCTGCAATAGCTGTTGGAAATTCGAATATGTGGCATCGAAATTCCGTAGTGAGGCATTATTTTGCCCCATATGTGGTTCTTCTCACCATAGGTGACCAGACTGTTCCTCTCGTGTTCACAGCATCAACTACGATGAGGCTTCCCCTGTTTTGTTTTCACACGTGTATTCATTATAAGTTTGAAAAGGCTGTCGTCCTCCTTGGACATCGGGATCACTTTTTTTTCCATAAAGCTAAGTTCCAGGTTTGCCTTCTTTCTTCATCTTCTGGCATGACATATGGCTGTGTTTTTCGACATGTTCATCGGGCCCACCCTCCTCCTTAAGTCTAAAATTGTTTTCGTGCTTTGGACCTAATACATCCACAAGTTCCCCTTCTTTTCTCGCTCACATGCAATCTAATAGCCAATGACTAACATTTTCACTTCGATTCAGCAGTTGCATGTTTTTCTTGTCGGCATTCCGCCTGTTCAGTTATCTTTGCCCTTTGTATTCCGCTCTGACTATCCTGTCTGTCTTCATTCCTTCCCTCTGTCCTCTGGCCCTCCCACCATGTGACAATTCAGGCTGATATCCACCCTCCAACAGTATGTTCACATGTCTCAAGCTCTCATTCTCCTTCCCCACCTGAGACGATAGCCGCTATCTCTGAGTACCTAAATACTACCGTTTATGTGTCTGTTATTCAGAAATGCAAACCAGGTACCTTCCCCTCTACCTTCCTGGTGGATAAGAACCTTGCACCACCAATACTCGTCCTGCCTCCATAGTGGAACCATCTGACTCCACAATACATAGTCCCAGTGCCTTTATTCCCTCCTCTGATGCTGCCCCTTCTCCAGTCTGTGGTGTTGTTTTACTCCCTCCTCAGCCTATCCCTCTTGGCCACCCCTCGCCACTACCTTCATCCTTACCAGATCCTGTCGACTCGCCTGTGCTTTTTGGCGTTATGCATTTGTCTTCATAACTTGTGCATGGCACTTGTCCCAGTCAGTTCCGTGGTTATTCGTTTCTCTCCTCTCTTCCATATTCTTTTAATTCCCCTCAGTCTCTTGCTCTCATGATCAGGAACTATGATCAAACAGGCACCTGCCTGTTTGACTTGCTGCCGGAGCCTGTGTTCCTCTCAGGCGATTTTTAGTGTCCTCACGCCTTCGGGGACGATGTCCTTACGAATTCCCGAGGTCACCTTTTGTAACATTTTGTCTGCTCTTAGCCTTTATTTTTCCTGAATTCCGGTGAGCCAACTCGTGTCAACTCTCGTAGTCACTCACTCTTTCATTTACCTTTCTCTTTGCTACTCTTCCACTTGCTTGGGCAATAAGTCACCATTTTCCAATCCTCATTTCATTCTTTTCCCTTCTACCCACATTCTTTCCCTTGGTGGCAGTTTGATAAAGCTGACTGGGATATATCTGCTCTCCCCGGCTCATTTGGCATGTCTCCTGTGCTCCTTCCTACACCTTCATAACACCATAATGTATGCTGCCCGGGTCCCTGCATATATGCCTCCTGTAGTACGCAGAGATGTGTCCGTTAGTGGAGTGCGGACTGTGCGCTGTAAGCAAAAGCCTGGAAGATACACCATCGACGGAATATGCCTGAATCTCTTTGTTTAGGAAGGCAAGTGCTGTGGCCCGTAGGACTATTTGCGCTGCTAAACGTGAGTGTTGGAGGTGTTTGTCTCCACAATCACAGTTAACATCCCTCCTCCTCACATGCGGAAGACGATCCATAATATTGCAGGGAAATTTGTTTTGGAACTGTCGCCTGTCCTCCACCCCCTTGGTTGGTTGTTACAGACCTCGTGCTGGTCATGAGTGAATTTGGCTCCCATTTTTTAATGCCATAGCCCCAGTGCTCATCTTGCTACATTCCTTTGGCCTTCATGACAATCTCCTATTCTTCCTTCAAATCCCTCTCTCCTTTCGCTTGTTCTAGGTGAGTGTTGATGCTTCTTCTTCAAACTGTTGGAAAGATTTTGCGTGTTTCCCAGGGTTGTGTTCTAAGCACTATTATATTTCTAGTTGCCCTGAATGGTCTTCCTTCCTCCCTTCCCCTGGCATATTCTTAGTTCTATATGTTGAAGATTTCGCCCTCTACTGTCATGGTAATGACACCTCTTCCCTCTAGCGTCGGCACAAACTTGCGATACTTAACGTGTCGTTCTGGGGCGCTAATCATAGCTTCAAGTTTTCTGCATGTGTATAATAGTTCTCAACATTAACACTAGAGTGTATATACACTTCATGAGGAGAGGTGGAGGATAAGCTCTTTCAAAGCGTTCAGACTTGCTTGAGTGAGGAACACTACCAGGAAACTGCAGCCTGTTCTCATAAACAAAGGCCAAAGTCCATTCCATGCACCCACCAAACCCCGTTTATGGATGAAAAACGGATTCCACAAAACTCGCAACTAATGGCGTCCGAACAATTCCTAAATAAGTGCTTCGCTGACGACTTTTGTTCGAACAACAATGCTGTAAATGCTTCACACACCACCTACAAATAATCGCCAACAAAACCTAAACACCTAACCTGACCAATACCTAAATATGCACAGTATGCTAACGCATAACAATATTAATTTATATTTGAGAAATCTCCTGTTTTGAATGAATAGCATGTTAAAATTGACGAATTTGGGGTCGATCCCTAGTTGGAATGGACATTGTCTGAGGACAGGTTGCAGCCCATACCCATAAACGAAGGGCCAAGCTCGTTAATACAGCCGCCAAACCCTCTGTTTATGAATGAAAAGCGGTTAACACACGACTAAGAATTGATGATCGAACACTTCTCAAACAGTGCTTCGCTGATGTTCTCTGTTTGAACCACAATTTGTAAATGCTTCATCCCACATACTTAACCTAACCTATACTGCCTTAACCATCCTAGTGTGAGGACGGGTTGCTTTATATGGAAGCATAATATCTCGACTACCAAGAGGCAACAGTTTACATGTATATTGTGACGGGTCGGTGGCGGAAGGTGGAAGGGCAGGGTGTTGTCCTAATAACGGAATATACGGAATTTGGAATTCTGGACAGGTAAATTGAACTTCGAGTTGCTAATTATATTTCATCCACACAAGCTAGACTGCAGGTCATTCTTGCTGGCTTGGTGGAAGTACAACAAGATGAAAAATATTCTTTTTCCAGATTCCATTTCTTATTTTAGCAGGAATAAGACGGTCTACTTTTGGTGGGTTCCCAGCCATATTAGGATTCTCACGAATGAACTTCCTGACGCCGTCATCTATACAGAAATGTTCCAAATTCGTATTTGTAGCATTTCCCAGAAGAGGGGGTTCATTTTTCAGATTTCTATCTAATAATTCATGCCGCAATCCACAACAGTTGGCAAGGTAGTTGGGCTGGTGTTACAGGTAATAAACTGTGTGCACTTAACTTTGACCTTTCTCCTTGGGCTTCCTTCTGCAACCATAATAGGCGTTGTGAGAGGGCTCTGGCTAGGTCGCATATTGATCCCCCCCACCGGACTCTGTAACCACCCTGACACTGGCTTCCTATCTCTCCAGGACCGCCGTGATCACTTCTGTCTTCGCTATCTTGAACGGCCCTTACAGCATCCTTACTCCTGCCTCTGTCATGCTTTTACATTTACCCCTCCTGTAGTTCCTGTTCCTCTTCACCATCTCCCTCTTTCTGTCTGGTTATCTCGCTTACAGGATTCTTTTTCAATTCGTATTACCGATGTTTCTCCTCGTATTGTTCTGTCCTTTTACCCCGTGGAGGGTTCCCCTTTCTAAATTTTGTACATCCCTGACCCGTATCTCTAAAACTTTTACACCCTCCTACGGTTCTGAAACGCCTTTTCCTTGAACACTTTTCTTCACACTCCCACTCCACTTCCATCTTTATCGATGGGTCTAAGTCTGCACATGATGTTGGCTACTCTGTTGTTATTCCTGACCACAATAACATGTGTCGCCTACCTCCAGAGACGAGCATCTTCACAACAGAACTTTACTCTATTCTCTATGCTCTTCATCTCTTGTTTTCTCATTGTCAATCTTCCTTTGTGGTTGTCGTTGACTCTCGTTGTGCCCTCATGACTCTCGGGTCCATCCATTGGTCGTCGAGATTCAATATTGGCTATTACTTATTTCCAGTAAATTTAAGTCAGTTGAGTTTGCTAGGTTCCCAGCCATATTGGTTGGTGTCTCTTTAAATGAGCGTGCGGACGCTGCCACTTGAGAAGCTGTCTGCTCTTGTCCCATCTCCTGTAAAGGTATTCCTTATTCTGACTTTTACCCAGTTATTCATTCCTCCATCCTTACCCGTTGGCAAGGTTGTTGGTCTTCTGTTACTGGTAACAAACTGCGTACTCTTAAGAGTAGTGTGTCCTCATGGCCTTCCTCCTACCACCGTAACCAGCGATGGGAAACGGCTCTGGCGAGGTTGCGAATTGGCTATACATGCTTAACTCACGGTAACGTAATGGAGCGCCGTCCTGTGACAGCGTGTATTGTCCAAATTGCATTGTCCCTCTTACGGTCATGCATATCCTTGTTGAAAGTCCTGCCTTCCAGGATGAGCATGTCTCTTGCTTTCTGGCCGTCACTCGGGGTCGCTTTGTCCCTCGATAGAATTCTTGGTGAATCGAATACTTTTTATATCATTCGCCTTATGCGTTTCTGTTCTCGTATTGGCATCCTTGGTGATATTTAGCATTCTCTGATTATTCTGCACATTTGATGGTGCTATATAGCCTTCCAGGTTTGGTTCCTTCTTTGATAATTACTTTCTCAGTAACCAACCCCAGTCCTGCCTGACTCGTAGTCAACCTGTCCCTCCCCCCCCCCCCGTGGATCTCCCGCCCCCCTCCCCCTGGCCTGATTCGTGGATCTCCCGCCCCCTCCCCCTGGCCTGATTCGTGGATCTCCCCCCCCCCCCGGCCTGATTCGTGGATCTCCCCCCTCCCTCGGCCTGTTTCGTGGATTTCCCCCCCCCCTCGGCCTGTTTCGTGGCCCTCCCCCCCCCCCCCTCGGCCTGATTCGTGGATCTCCCCCCCCCCCGGCCTGATTCGTGGATCTCCCCCCCCCCTCTAGGCGCCCCCGCCTTGTGGGTCGGCGTCCCTGCCTCGTGGGTCGGAGCACCCCCCTCACCCACTTTGTGGGTCGATACCCCCCCCCCCCCACCCATCTCTCGCGCCTCTTGACTCTTGCTAACATAATGGAACACCGTCCTGGTTCCTGTAATCCTTAGTGTTGTCCCGCTTACAGTCATAAACCTCCTTGTAGATTGGCCAAATGTTCAAGATGTTCGTGTCTTGCTTTCCTGATGTTGCTAGTGCTCAGTTGTCTCTCGTTAGTGTCTGGTGAATCCAATACCTTTGGTATCGTTCACCTCTGTCTCGTATTGGCATCTTCAGTGATATTTAGCGTGGTTTGAATATCTTGCGACTTGTTGTGCTTCTCAGGTGTAGTGTTATATAATCCCAAACCAGACTGTCTGTATTCCATGAAAATATATTCAAATACAAGAAATAGGAAATGTTAGTTTCACGTTTTTATATGTGGATATATATAGAACTACAGGGTGTCCCAAAAGTGTGGTTTCATAAGAAAAGTCCGCTATTCAATGCGAATTATTATGAGTCCAATATCGTGCATTGTGTTGACTTCACCGTTAAGGTAGAACATTGCTTCATCACTGAACATGATACGTTTTGATGTGTCTGTTCTGCATAAACCATTGACGATATAATACATACATATAATATATACATACAATCCATATAACGATCACGATCATTAACATGTAATTCTTGGACAAACTGGACTTTGTATGAGTGGAATTTATTGGTGACCAGAATGCTCAGAATCGAGCTCCTTCATACACCTGTTCTTGGCGATATTTTCTTAACGATTTACGAGGAGTTTCCTCCGCACTACTTTTTACCAACAAAGATGTTTTAGGGACAGTAGAAGTCCTTCTTTGACACAGACGATTCCCGTTCCTTTGAAACAAGCAAATATCATATTAAGGGTTGTGTAGTTGGTGATCTTGTGGGGTGTTGAGCACTGAAGGTAACTGCAAGTGAGCGTGAAGCAGCACCAGCCTTTGTGTACACAACCACCAGCTCCGGTCTTCCTGCTCTCGTTAATGGCTGTCATAACGTATATAACAATACGTGCCATAACGTATATAACAATACGTATATAACAATCTGAACACTGAACAACTAATTAAGAAATCCAAACTAAAATTAAAGTTTTTAATACATATCTTATGGGGGTCAAACTTTTGGGACACCCTGCAATACTTCCTCTAAATAGACAGTAATTTTTATTACTAAATGTAATAAGTACATTCCTGACTGTCTGCATAGTACACAAATACACTTAATTGTGCTGTTACATTTACCTCTCCATATAGTCTCCTCATTTTCTGTTAAACACACTCAAAATTTTAAGATTGAAGTTTCCGTGTACAATTCTATTTACACAAGTTTTAAATATAAAGAATGTCTTTTTCAGTTTTATTAAACAATTGAGATTTTATACAAAATTTGAAAATATCCTGAGTTACTTCATAATATATTAAAAGACTACTTTTGTTTTATTAGTTTTTTAAAAATTGTAATATCAATATAGCTGTTGGTTAAGAACTAATTGTAAAGCAATAAATGGTATTTACATGCTTGTCCCCTCCCCCTCCCGGTCCAGCTCGTTGCTGCCGTGAGGGGGCTTGGTGGGCGGCTGTCGGAGTGTGATGCTCCTTGGGGCAGTCCCCCTGTCCTTTTGTAGCCTTGTGCTCCTGCACAAGGCTACAAACAAATTTTGGTCCTCACAAATTTTGCTGGACGTCTTTTCCTTTTCATTTTGTTTCGTTTTTCTCCCCCCTCCCCCCCCTCTTCTCCATTCTCGTTGTCATTTCCTGCTGACCTTGTGCCTGTTTTGATCATTCTTTTGGCCTTCTTGTGTTTTGACGCGCTGGTGTTTGAGGAGGCATACTCTTGCACCCGTAGAACTGTAGTACCCAACGTCTCGAGCGAGGGAAACCTTTTATTATCAATCCTCTTTTCGTCACTGAACCCGATCTCGACGGACTGACGGTTCTTAAGGTGGGGTTTGTGGGGCGTATACTCACGACGCACCCCTAGGGGGCCCCGGCATGATCGGCGATAGCTTCTTGTTGGGTGTCCTGCCTCAAATTGTGGCTCCATGGTGGGTGTGGGGGCACATTCGTGAATGAAAGTGTTTTTTGTATATATGTTTATGAATGTTCCTCTTGAACCCTCTATTGGGATCGAACTGTCGACAACCCAACACATTTAAAATAGGTTTGTTCTGAGTGTATCTTTTGTTTCGTTGTAATATAACGGTGTACATAAATTTGTACAGCCTCAGCCGGATCTATTGTCAGGTGCGACACACTGTGCTGAGGTCTGACCAAGGACAAGAAATAAGTTCGTATAAAAACTTCATCATGGATATATTCGGATATATCTCGATCCACTTTATATACAATATATTACATATATATATATTAAGGCATTGTACACAAGTTCAGTAATATATATATATATAGAAAGAGACTGCGACCATGAAATGGTCGTCTCCTGTCCGATTGTTCTTCTCACTTATAGATCATCCACTTTTCCGTAATTAGGACCACTATTCGGACACTGTGTGTTACCTCAACGCCTCTAACTATCAATGACGGTGCCTTCCACGACCTCAGACACGTTTACCATGCCGCTAGGTCCTCACGTCCGTTTCCTTTGGTGAGGGTGGAGCATACTGGAACAGTTGGGTCAGTTGGTCAAACATCCGAAAGCGACGACAGCATGTTGACTGAATGAAGGGGAGTAGATGTCTGTTTTTCCACATGCTCCGGCCAGCACTCGTTACCTCGCCCGGTGGTTCTGATTGGCTAACAGAAATTCCCGCCACCGGACGAGCCATACTCGTTCTTCCTGTAATAATGAACGTATTTCTAGTAAATAACCGTGTCTTTATGCGATGAAATAACACGATACGATATATCGTAACACCTCTCAGGCTCGTGGGGTGGGCGACCAAGCCCCAGAGTTGGACTGTATTGGAAGACCGGGCTCTGTGGCCCCCGCTGCATTGGGCCACCTCCTTTGACCCTCCTGACTACTCCCCTCGGCACCCCTCCCTCCTCTGTGGTTGGGTCGAGCCCCAAGCCCCCAGTGGTGACTACCTCATTCCCTGGCACGGCTCAGTCTCTTGTTGTGACTACGGCACCTTTTAACCCATCTCTGGGGGGTTCTCAAAGCTGTCCTCGACACGCCCGCACTCGTTTGATTCCTTCCCGTTCTGATGCATATCTAGCCTTGTTTGGTCCCGTTTCGTGGGCCAAATACTTTGATCTCCTCCCTCTTGATTCAGCACCTCCTGACGATTTCTCCATTCATAGGCACCTTGTTGATTTTTTAGACGCCTAAGTCACCTTCAACCCCACCCGTCTCGGTACACGTGTCGTTGCTGCTGCTGCTCCTCATGATGCGGTCTCCCGCTTGGCTGCTTTATCCTGCCTTGGCGAGACCCCTGTTCGGGTCACCAAGAACGCTCGGTTGAATGCCAGTGTTGGCACTCTTCTCCTCCCGCCCCATGTTGCAAACCGGTGTTCGGAATCTGAAGACTGTCACAATGATATTCATCATATCCTGGAGGCCCAGGGCCATTCTGTCCTCCAGGTAGACACGTTTACTCGTCCCCCTCGTGGTCGTCGCCGTCAGCCCATTTGGGTTTTGAAGATTACTTTTGATGGTAGGACCCTTCCATCCTCTGTTATTCTTGCTGGTGCCAGGTGCTCTATCCAGGAGTACATTCCCTCTCCTCGGTTCTGTAATAAGTGCTGGAGGTTTGGGCATGGTGAGCCCCGCTGCTCTGGAACTGACTGTCTCTCTGTCCTTTGTGTGGGGGCGAAAGTCACTCTTAACTAGGAGTGCACTTCTTCCCAGGCTCGCTGCCTCAATTGCGGTGAGGCCCACCCTACCTTCTCCCGTGCGTGAATACATTACAAGCTTGAGGCAGCCGTCCTCAACTTGAAGCAGCGGGAGCGTTTATATGTTCCCGAGGCGAGGCGCCAGGTTCGCCGGCTCCTGCCTTATGTTAACGTCTCTTATGCTCGCGTGTTGCGCTCTTCCTCTCCTCGTCCTTCCCACCTTCCTCCGACTCACAACCGTTTCCAGGCCTTGGACCCTGATACACCCACTGCCCCCTTCTCTGTTCCTTTGAGTTCTATCCCAAAAGGACCCCCTCCTGGTCCTCTGTCTGGGGTTCCCCTCTTTTCTACCCGGTCTGTCTCGTCTCCTGTGTCTTCTTCCTCGTCTCCCTCCGTTCCTCCTTCCCATCCTTCCCTTCCATCTCTTGATTCTCCCCACCGCCTGTCGGTGCAGGCTGATGTCCATCGCTCTCCAAACGGCCGTCGTGTGCGCTCTCGTTCAGCTTCTCCTGTTGAGACGCTAGAATTCGTTGCCCAGTACGTAGTTGCTGGGACACCTGTCTCTTAAGTCAGAAGTGTAATCCTGGGTCCTCTCTTTCCTCCTCCCTGGCGGGTACGAAGGCTTCCCTTTCTTCCTCGGCCCCTACTTCTGACTCTCTCGCTCCTTCCCCTCCCATTTCAGTGGTACGCCCCCCGTTCCTGCTATGGAGGTTTCTTTGGCCCCCGCTTCCCTCTCGGGTGCTGCCCTTGCTGAGGTGCGCTCCCCTGTTTCTACTCCTCCTCTTCCTGCTGCTGTCCTTGACTGCTCCTCTCAGTTGTCTCCTCCTCTTCCTCTTCCTCCTCCGGACCCCGCCCGTCCACCTCTGGTCTGTTCTCCCACTTCCTTCCCTCCATCTTTGCTCAGTTTACCCATGTCCCCCTAACCCTGACTTTGCTGACCCTGATCCCGACCCTAATCTTCTTTAACGTGCTATGTTACTCTTTCACCTTTGTTTCTTCCTTGTTTTCTGTTGTTGTCCTTCCTCTTCTCGTCGATGTCTATTCTTCAATGGAACGTTTGGGGTTATTATGCCAACTTCTGATTTCGCGGTTTTTGTCCCTTTGTGTCTGTCTCCGGGAGCCAATGCTTGGTACTCGTCCTGGTCGCTTTCGTGGCTATTCCTTTCTCCCCCCCCCCCCCCCCCCCCCGCTGTTGCTGGGGCTCCTAAGTCTTCTGCTCTCTTGATTCGCTCTGATGTTCCCTTTGTCCTCTTACTTTTTCCTTCACCCCCTTACTTTTACCTACTCCTCTCCATTGCTCTGCTGCTCGTATCTTTGTTGGGAAATGGTACACCGTTTGTTCCATTTATCTCCCCCCGAGTGTCCCACTTTCTCTTCCTGATCTGAAACACCTACTGGACTCCTTGCCGGAGCCTGTGCTCCTGCTGCGTGATTTCAGTTGTCGTCATTCCCTTTGGGGTGATGTTCTGACGAACACCCGGGGTCGCCTTCTTGAGCCGTTTATCCTCTCTTCTTCCCGTCTCTTCTGATTTCTGGTGAGCCCACGCATTTGGACTCTCAGACTCGCACCCTTTCCTGTCTTGATCTTTCTTTTTGCTCGTCTTCTCTTTAGGTTTCTCGTGGTAGGTTCTTGATGACCTCCATGACAGTGACCATTTCCCCATCCTTGTTACCTTTTTCTCTTTTCGCCCTCCCCTCTCCTTCCCTACTTGGCAGTTTGCTAAGGCGGACTGGAACCTATTTACCCTCAGTGCTGCTCTCTCTGACCTCTCCCTTCTGCCTCTCCCTCGCTCTCTTCTTATTTTTCATGACACTGTCTTCGACGCTGCCCTCCGCTCTATTCCTCGCTCCTCCTCTCGGGGGTCCCCGGAAGTGCGTTCCCTCGTGGAATGTAGACTGTGCTCGGTTTTTCCGCTGTAAACGTGCAGCCTGGAAGAGACACCGCCGTCGGCAGACAGCCGATTCTTTTCTTTTCGTTTGGAAGGCGAGTGTGGTGGCCCATAGGGCTATCCGTACGGCTAAACGTGAATGTTGGGCATCTTATGTCTCCACCATTACGTCCGAAACTCCTTTGCCAGAGCTCTGGAAGTGTATCCGCAAGATAGCGGGTAAGTTCATTCCCGATGTTTCACCGGTCCTTCACCTCCGTGGTACTCTTGTGGCGGACCCGATGCAGGTCGCTACCATGCTGGGTTCTCGCTTTTCATCTGTTAGCTCTGGTCTTCATCTTCCCCAATCTTTCCATCTTCGTAAACCTTTCCTTGAATCTCGTCCTTTAGATATCTGCACTCATCTTCGACTTCCCTATAACGATCCCTTCTCTCTCTCTGAACTTCGTTCTGCCCTGGCCCTCTGCGGTTCTACGGCGGCAGGCTCCGATGGTATTCATTATGAGATGCTTCGCCATCTCCCTCCGTGCACGTCTCAGTATTTACAGAGTCTGTATAATCGGATCTCGGAGTCGTCGTCAGTCCCTGAGGACTGGTTCGATGCCGTTGTTCTCCCTGTTCGCAAACCAGGGTCTCTGGAAAGTTTCCCTAAGGACTTTCGCCCTATTCCCCTCACAAGTTGTCTGCAAACTCTTTGAACATATGGTTAACGTTCGTCTGATGTGGGTCCTGGAACACCATCACCTCCTCTCCCCTTCTCAATTTGGTTTCCGCAAGTGCCGCAGCACGACAGATGTCCTGGTGAACTTGGAGGTCTATATTCGTACTGCTTTTGCTGCGAAGACCTCCGTTGTTGCCGTCCTTTTTGACCTGGAAAAGGCTTATGACACCACTTTGCGATATCATATTCTATCCCAGCTTCATTCTTTTGGCCTTCGTGGTCATCTCCCACTCTTTCTCCGCAGCTTCCTCTCTCGTCGTTCCTTTCGGGTGAGGCTTAGTACCGCTCTCTCTGCCTCCTTTCAGCAATACGAAGGTGTGCCCCAGGGTAGTGTTCTGAGCACTACTATTTTTCTGGTTGCCCTCAATGGTCTTCTTTCCTCTCTTCCTTTGGGCGTCTTCTCCACGCTCTATGTCGATGATCTTACCCTTGGCTCTCAGGGTGATGATTCGCCTCTCCTTCAACGCCCGCTTCAACTTGCGATTAATGCCGTGTCGTCTTGGGCCAACGATCATGGCTTCAGTTTCTCTACTACTAAGACTTGTGCCATGACTTTTACTCGGAAACGGGTCGTTCTTCGTCCCTCTTTCTCAGTTTATGGTCATCCCCTGGAGTACAAAGATTCTGCAAAGCTTTTGGGGTTATTCTTTGACACTCGTTTGTCTTGGTTCCCCATATCTCTTACCTCCGTGTTGAGTGTACTAAGGCCGTTACCCTCCTTCGGGTATTGTCCCATAATTCTTGGGGGAGCAGATAGGCGCACTCTCCTCACTTTACATTCCTCTCTCATCCTGTTTAAGCTCGATTATGGATGCCCTGCTTACTCGTCTGCTTCTCCTTCTACTCTTCGCCATCATGATGCTTTGCACCATACTGGGTTGCGCCTCAGTTCTGGTGCCTTTCGTTCGACTCCGGTCCTCCGCTTGTATGTTGACACTGGCTTCCTATCTCTCCAGGACCGCCGTGATCGCTACTGTCTTCACTATCTTTTTGTCTTTTTTTTTATCTTCGCAATCAGTTTTGTACATCCTTGACCCGCATCACTAAAGCTTTTACCCCTTCTACAGTTCTAAAACGCCTTTTCCTTGAGCACTTTTCTTCTCACTTCCACTCCGTTCCCGTCTTCACCGATGGGTCTAAGTCGGCGGACGGTGTGGGCTACTCTGTTGTTTATCCTGATCGCTCATATATGTGTTGCTTACCTCCGGAGACTGGCGTCCTCACAGCGGAGCTTTATGCTATTCTCTTTGCTCTTCGTGTCCTGCTTTCTCGTTGTCAGTCTTCCTTTGTAGTTGTTGTTGACTCTCATAGTGCCCTCATGACTCTTGGGTCTTTTAATCCGGTTCATCCAGTGGTTGTCGAGATAGAGCATTGGCTGTTTCTTGTTCACAGTAAATTTAAGTTGGTTGAGTTTTGCTGGGTTCCCAGCCACATTGGTGTCTCCTTAAATGAGCGTGCGGATGCTGCCGCCAGGGAAGCTGTCCATTCTTGTCCCATCTCTCGTAAAGGTATTCCTTATTCCGACTTTTACCCGGTTATTCATTCCTCCATCCTTACCCCGTTGGCAGGCTTCTTGGTCGTCTGTTACTGGTAACAAACTACGTACTCTTAAAAGTTGTGTGTCCTCGTGGCCGTCCTCCTACCACCGTAATCGGCGATGGGAAACGGCTCTGGCAAGGTTCTGTATTGCTATTCTCGCTTAACTCATGGTCACTTGATGAAGCGCTGCGTTGCTGCTTATTGTCCTAATTGCATTGTCCCTCTTATAGTCGTGCATATCCTTGTAGAATGTCCTGACTTCCGGACGAGCGTGTCTTGTTTTCTGACCGTCCCCCTCGGTTGCTTGTCTCTGGATAGTATTCTTGGTGATATTTAGCGCTCTCTGATTATCCCGCACATTTGATGGTGCTGCATAGCCTTCCCGGTTTGGTGCCTTCTTTTGATAATTACTTACATGCTTGTCGTCCCTCACTCCTAAGGTTAGGTTAGGTCGTGGTTCTATACAGCTTTTCAGGTAATCTCTAATATTCGCAATATTTTGGTGCGATGGTGGCGATTAAGTCTATTTATGTACTGTGCCGACAGTCAGGATTGTTTTACTTACTACATTTAGTATTACAACGTACTGTCTATTCGGCGGATGGGCTTCACCCCGTATATACTGGAAGAGATACCGGACGGTGCCCGGGTGCCCGCCACTTTCCCCCACACCCTGCCCTTCTCCCCACTCCCGACCCAATACTCCCTGCCCCTAGTCCTTCCCACTCTCCCTCGTCCACACCTCCTCGTCCTGTTCACTTTCGACGTCTGGCACCCCAACCAGCCTGTGTTCATGCCGTACCCCAGACTATTCCGCCTGCCTATCTGGGTGAGGCTGTCTTAGGTTATCTTGAGATGATTTCGGGGCCTAGCGTCACCGCAGCCCGGTCCTGGACCAGGCCTCCTTTTTGTTACACACCCCCAGGAAGCAGCCCGTAGCAGCTGTCTAACTCCCAAGTACCTATTTACTGTTAGGTAAAGTAGCAGTAAGGAGGCCTTGGAGGCCTGGTCGAGGACCGGGCTGCGGGGACACTAAAGCCCCAAAATCATCTCAAGATGGGTAACAGGGGCATCAGGGTGTAATAAACATTTTGCCCATTTGTCTCCACCTCCACCAGGGATCGAACCCGGAACCTCAGCACTTCAAATCCGAATCGCTGTCCACTCAGCTGTCAGGCGCCCTCTAGGCCGAGGCTACGCCACAAGTATCTGGTCAACAACTTTGAACAGATAAATTTCCTCATATAGGTACATGTGTACCTATACATATATTGTACATTCACATATGTACAAGGGAGAGTACCCAATGTTGCCCAGCTGTCTCCCATCTGTCTATCCATCCATCATTTGGTGTATTTATGCATCCTTCTACCAATGTATCCATGTACCCATCTACCCTTCAATCCATCCACCTAATAGTCTTCATATCCATCTACATATATATCCTTCCATGCACTCGTGTCTATCCATCTGTGTGTCCATCATTATAGTCTGTCTTTGCCTACCTCGGCCTCTTTCTCTCATAAAATATGTAATAGAGTAATGTGAAGATGGTCGCCAGTGAAGGAGCTCAGTGGTGTGATATACTGATAAAAATAATAGTTACCCCCATATACTCTGGTAATGTATTGTGACTTGAGAATCCTATGAAGCTGTGAAAGGATCCTCTGTTTTCTGCCAGTACGGGCAAATTATCCACAATAAGAAAATGTTCCAAGATACATTTGACTTTTCTTGACGTTCACAGCTCGTGTCCGGGTTCTTTCTCTGTCTACCGCAAACCCATGCATAGTGGCATGTACATTCACTTCTTTTCCTACCATCCTCCTTCTGTTAAGAAAAGTGTCCTCGTCTCTCTCTTCCTCCGCGCTCTACGCATCAGCGACCCTTAGTTTCTTCATTCTGAAATTGCCTTTATCTACAAATCATTTATCGCCTTGGTTGCCCTTTGCATTTTATCAACTGTGCTTATTTTCAATCTAAACGAAATTTCATTCATCCTGAACCTGCTTCCAACACTAGTAGCACTGTGCTCTGCCTTCCCTTCATATTTGAACTCAAAACTTTTACTAATACCTTTCGTCCTCATGATATATAGTTCACCTTTCGACAAACTAACATGCTTCGTAGCAATCTAGTTCACACTGCTCCTCCTGCATCTAATGCTGTTGATGTCTACTCTATTTCCTGTTCGTCTTGTCCTCTCCAATACTTTGGTGAAACTGGCTGTACACTTAATGACAGACTTAAAGAACACAAAATTAGTGTTAAGTCTGCAGACACAAACAATGCTCTCTTCTGTCATGTTAGGGATTCTAATCATCCTATTGATTGGTCTTCCTCCAAAATAATCTTAACTTCCTTTACTCGACACAGATGCCGTCTTGTTGAATCGGCTCTAATACACAACCTACCCAACAGGAACTTGTGTCCTGGCTTTGTTGACGATCTCGATCTCTTTTCTCTGTGGCGACTCCCTTTCTTACGACACCAGCTCCAACATAAGATGTCGTCCTGGGCCACTAATCATAGCTTAATGTTCTCTAAGACTTGTGATATGACTTTTACTCAGAAGCAGGTAGTTCCTTATCCCCCCTTTGTCGCTCTATGGTAATACTGTTCAGTATAAAGATTCTGCTAACGTTTAGGGTTCGATCTTTGGCACTGGTTTGTCCTGGTCACCCCACATCTCTCGCCTCAAAGTTAAATGCCTTAAGGCCCTTACATTACTCAGTCTTGTCCCGTACTTCCTGAGCAGCTGCTAGACGAACACTCCTCTATTTACGCTCCTCTCTCCATCATGGCTGCCCTGCCTACCCCTCCGCCTCTCCATTGACCCCCTCGCCTTGATGCTGTGCACCATACTGGGTTGTGCCTCAACTCTGGTGCCTTTCGATCGGCTCCTCCCTACCCATAGCATGTATGTTGAAACCAGCGTCGTATTGCATGAAAATAACAATCATGGCAGGATCGTCATGATGGTTATTGCCTTCGCTACCTTGACGGTCCCTGCAATACAGTAGTACAGTCAAGTTCAATCTCGACTCACAATCGAGAATTTCGGGTTCGAATCCCGGTACAGAAATGGTTAGTACATTTCATATCAAATAGTGCACCTGTTCACCTTGTAGTAAGTAGGTACTCGGAAGGTAGTCAGCTTGTTAAGGAGTTGCATCCTGAGCGGGGTCAGTAATTCGACCTTGGGCTCATTGAGTGATTGTCGGTTGCCCTGACACGTGGTTGTTTGCCACTGCAGGGTGACTCTTTTTCAGTCTCAGTATGAGGACTTACATGCCGCCACTAAGGAGGAAGGACTCGGCTGGGCTGACATTTACCTGTCGGGGGGGATATTGGCGTCGTCAGCAACACTCTGTTTGCGGTTATGGGTGTGAACGTGGAAGATCTCATCGGTCTACAGGTTGTTCGTGACGACAGAGTAGTTGTGAAGTTCGCCGAGAGTGGCTTGTTCCGGAGGTTTCTCGACCAGTATGAGGACAAGGTGGTGGGGCTGAGCAACGGTCTTGGGGCTGAGCAACGGTCTTGGCTCTGTGACTGTGACGAATTTGAGTGTGGAGTACACTTACATGTCTATTAAGAATGCGCCTTTTGAAATGTCTGATGATCTTCTCCGTCGGGCTCTTGCCAGGTATGGGCGGGTAGACTCTATTCGTGCCTGTAGATACACAACCAGGGACGTCAAGGGACTCCGTAATGGTTACAGAACAGCTAAGATGGTTCTTCATGGGAATGTGCCTTCTTCTCTCGCGCTTGCTGGCTTTATGGTCTGCTTCTCCAACCGTGGGCAGACTCGGACGTGTTTTAAATGTGGCCACGTTGGACATTTGGCTGCTGCCTGCGACACTCGGATGTATGATCGGGTAAATGTGTTTCGTGAAGCGGATTTTCCTCCCTTGCCCGAGCGTGAGGATGTATCAGTTGTAGATTATACCCCTTGTGAGACGACAGTTACGGTGATGGGTGCCGCTCCAGTTAGTGCGGTTGGTGGTGTGGGTGTCGGGGTGGTGGGGGGGTGCGGACCCGCCCCCGCCGTCGGCTTCCTCGCTTCCGCCGGCTCCTTCGCCTCCGCCGGCTCCTTCGCCTCAGCCGGCCCCGTCTCCGGCTCCTGTGTTGCCTGAAGGGTGTGGGCCTGTACCCCTTGTGGATGAGGCTGATGTTTTTACGGATCGTGTGTTGCCCGGTGACTTGCGGCCGGCAGTGGGCTCTACTGGGATGCCTCCTGCTGCGGCCGACAGTTCGGATGATCAGCGGCCTCTGTCCAAGCATTCCCGGAGGACTAGGAGTGTGTCGCCCTCTCGTGAGTGGGCTGCAGAGTGTGAAGTTGTGGAGGATGATGTGATGGAGGGGCCTGTGCGGCCTCCTGTGACGCCTGCTGCTAGTGCCTCCCCTCCTTGGGAGGTTGCCCCTAGTGGTCGTGACCTTGTGGTGGTCCTCAAGAAACCTGTGTGCCGGGAGCCCTTTGATCCAGTGCCCAGTGGTAGGGGCCCTGGCAAATGTGCGTTCCCTGTGGTTCCCCCTGGAGTGAAGAACCGTGTGACTATCAATACGGACCTCTGTGTCTACCCTTGTCCGGCCCCTGATGCTCGAACCCTTCGTGCTGCACCCCTCCCTGTGGTATCGGCCAATGGAGTCCCGCTCGATGCGTCGCAGACTTTGGAACTTACTGTGGATAGCCGGGTGTATCCGGCGCCGTGGTGCCCCTATACTATTTGGGTACCGAGGGTGAAGTGTTTTGTTTATGGGGTGCCGGAGCTGATGCCTCAGCCTTGTGTGTCGCCTGGTAGACCGGTGTCTGATGATGTCAAGCTCGTTTGGGAGGCATACTGTTTGCGGTTTCCGAAGAAGGAGTTTCCCGATAAATATGCTTAGTTTGTGCTTACATTACGTGCTCCCGGAACGTTTATTACTTATTGTATTGTCTGCTATGTGGTTGTTTTGTTTGCCTAGTTTCGACCTTTGTGTACATTGTTTTTGTGCTTTGTTCATACTGTAATGTGTTTTCCGTGTGTGTTAGACTGTTCTCTTCTGTGTTGTGTTTCTCATGATGTTCTGTGTGTGTGTGTGCTTCCGGTGTGTGTGTTTTTTTTGGGGGGGTCCTGCATGTTCCGGTGTTTTTCATGTGTGTCTGGGTTGTGGTTGCCGTTTGTTTCACGGTTCCTGTGTGTTCCGGTCGAACGATCGCATGTTTCTGTACTGTGTGTGCCGGGTGTTCCGTGGGTTGTGTGTGTGTGTGTATTGTATTTTTTTTTTAACTTTGTAACTTTGCTTTTAAATCTTTAATTTTTCGCCATTGTGTGGTTTTTAATGTATGTAACTTGGCGCGCCTCGTCTGGGTTATGCAGTTTATTATTGTGTTTTCTAATGAATTTTGCTTGTTCAATGGATTCTCATTTACGTTTTACACAATGAAAATTGGCCACTGTGTTTTTATTGTGTTCACGTATGTTCAGCTTTGGTGTGTCATCTGTCTTGTATTTGTTCTGTGTTGCTTGCATGTCATTTGGTGTTATGTTGGTGGGTGGTGTGTAAGGTTTTCTTTTGGTGCTTCGGTGCCTTAATGTTGTAATGTTTTCCTTGTCATGTATTTGTTTTGTAATTAAAAAAATAGAAAAAAAAATTCGACCTTGGAGGGGGGTGTAGGGGAGAGGAGGGTAAATCGATATAAGCCTAATGTGTATGAATACAATCTGGCTGTCCTCAGACACTGATTAATAATTATAGTTTTCCCAGCTTGGTGCCTTCTTTTGATAATTACTTACATACTTCATCAAATACTTGGTGACTTTGACAACCATAATATTATTGTCTAGAATCTTTGTTCTCGTTATGGCATCCTGAATAATATGTAAGGTTTACTTGTACTATTCTGTGCAACAAAAGGTTTCTTGTCTCTGACAATGATACACTTTATTAGTTTAATTGAAACACTGTGAATCCTTGTTCTTTCCTTTTGTAGGTCATCCTTCCACCAAAAGAATTACATTTTGCAGTGCCAGTACCCAGTATCATCAAGCTTGCAGGAGTGACAAACTAGGTACAACACCAAGTGTTAGCTCAAGTTACTGAATGGTGTATGTGTTAAAGCAATGTCATAAAGCACTCCTGCATCATAAATACGACATACTTTACATCCACACAAGCTCACCTTGGCGTTCTGGCTGCTAAGCCAGCGGCTTTGTTGACTACACATTGAAATATTTTCTTGTTCTACTTAACTCGGGGAATCTCGTGTGCCATATCATCCTCTAGTAAACAGATGTTCATCCTTGATTTCATAAGAAATGTTAAATTTTAATTAAATAAAGCTTTTATTATTTTAGAAATTTTTAGCTGTACTCTATTAAATATGCAATGGTGATTTTTTTAGAGGCAGAAACTTTGTAAATATTTTTCATTATTATAAATATTTTCTATCTCTTCATAATCTTTAAACATTGTCTGTGACAATTTTTATAGGTTTTGTTTTTTCCGAATAATGTCGTTTATCATTTGGTGAACCACTTCATTATCAACAAAGTTCCAGTTCTTGAAAAAAGCAATATTATCACAACTAGATTAATTACAGGTGTTTGTCATCAATAATACCGGGTATTTGGAGATGTTACTAATAATAACTGCAACGATAAATTTCTAACCCTGTACCCGATAATTACTCACTATTAAATATTGCTTATTATTTATGCTTTTTACTGTGAGAGCATTCATTGCAAAAACTAATATTTTCATTCCTAATATTGATATACACGATTTAAACTCGTAAATCAGAAGTTCAAAATGAAAAGACTAATTCTAGTTAATGTCGAGTTTAAAATATAATATACACATTTAAGTTAATTCTTAATCTTTTTTTTTATCCAGACATTATCAAGCAAGTTAATAATAAAAATTTCATGTTTGTGATGTGGTTTATTCTCGGAAACATTCTCCTTAGTAACACATAACATTAAAAAGTATAAAAGTCTTGTCCTCACAAACGTTAATAATAATAATATTTTTATATAGAACAAGTCACTTGTTTTAGTGGACATGGAAGGGGATAAATACCAGTGTTCCGTGTTTCCTGAAGCCTTATCGGATAATTCAAGTCTAGTAAAACCTAAAGGAGTGAAACAATGCAAGTGTGTGGTTTGTTCAAAAGACTTTGCAAATAAATCAAGTCTAGTACGGCATATGAGAGTTCACACAGGAGAGAAACCATACAAGTGTTCAAATTGTTCAAAAACCTTTGCACAGACTGTAAGTCTAACAAAACACATGAGAGTTCATACAGGAGAGAAACCCTACAAGTGTTCAAAAACCTTTGCACAGAATGCAAATCTAAAAACACACATGAGAGTTTATACAGTAGAGAAACCATTCATGTGTTTAGTTTGCTTAAAAGATTTTCCGCATGAAATAAGTCTGGTACGACACCAGAGAGTTCATACAGGGAAGAAACAATTCCAGTGTTTAGTGTGTGAAAAATATTTTACAAGGAACTGGAATCTAAAACAACATGAAAAACTTCACACAGAATAATTATTGTTTTAAGAAACTTCACACATATTAACTTGGCAATATTTTATTAATTTCCTATTTTGTAAACATGCTAGAACAGACCATTTCAGTCCAGACCATTTATTGCTGCAACCGGAAGATCCGTTGTATACTACACTTTCCAAAATTTAGTTCTTGTGTACAAAAGCATGTTCTGTTATCCATTTTAAATCGATAAATACTTGAATAAACATTATACCTTTAATGTGTTCTCTGATTTGTCCTTGGCACTAAATTGCCAGAATGTATTGCTAGTGTACTAAGTTGGCAACAATTGAGTCCACAGCACTTAACTACGATGTGTTTGCTTAGAAATCAAAAATATATTTTGAGGCGTCTGTTGTTTCAAATATTAATTGACATCATCAGCAGCGAGTTGTCTTTAAATTATTATGTAGGGCCAATTAGTAACTTGAAGGTTATAAAGGCTGTACATTCTCTTGTACAGAAAACAGTACACATTACCGAGTAATTTGGAATGTTGCTCATTATAATATAATAATTTTGATAAAATTAAGAAGGCATGTTTATTTAGTCAATATTTTTGTTGACATGGATGCAAACGACGGTATTTATCAATAGTGACTTGAAAATGTTATGAAAGAATGAATATTCGATCATTCATTAGGTTTCTTTATGATTATCCTCATGTCTGGTACCTTGGTATGGTGAATGGCTTCCTCATGTCTGGTACCTTGGTGTGGTAAGTGGCTTCCTCATGTCTGGTACCTTGGTGTGGTGAATGGCTTCCTTATGTCTGGTACCTTGGTGTGGTAAGTGGCATCCTCATATCTGGCACCTTGGTGTGGTGAATGGCTTCCTCATGTCTGGTACCTTGGTGTGGTGAAT
Organism: Procambarus clarkii; assembly: GCF_040958095.1. Taxonomy (NCBI): domain Eukaryota; kingdom Metazoa; phylum Arthropoda; class Malacostraca; order Decapoda; family Cambaridae; genus Procambarus; species Procambarus clarkii. The sequence goes on along the minus strand of NC_091173.1, from coordinate 25,760,407 downwards.
GGCTTCCTTATGTCTGGTACCTTGGTGTGGTAAGTGGCATCCTCATATCTGGCACCTTGGTGTGGTGAATGGCTTCTTCATGTCTGGTACCTTGGTGTGGTGAATGGCTTCCTCATGTCTGGTACCTTGGTGTGGTGAATGGCTTCCTTATGTCTGGTACCTTGGTGTGGTGAATGGCTTCCTCATGTCTGGTACCTTGGTGTGGTGAATGGCTTCCTCATGTCTGGTACCTTGGTGTGGTGAATGGCTTCCTTATGTCTGGTACCTTGGTGTGGTGAATGGCTTCCTCATGTCTGGTACCTTGGTGTGGTGAATGGCTTCCTCATGTCTGGTACCTTGGTGTGGTGAATGGCTTCCTCATGTCTGGTACCTTGGTGTGGTGAATGGCTTCCTTATGTCTGGTACCTTGGTGTGGTGAATGGCTTCCTCATGTCTGGTACCTTGGTGTGGTGAATGGCTTCCTCATGTCTGGTACCTTGGTGTGGTGAATGGCTTCCTCATGTCTGGTACCTTGGTGTGGTGAGTGGCTTCCTCATGTCTGGTACGTTGGTGGGGAGAGGGGGAATAAATTCAATCATGATCTGGCAGTAGAGGTTTTCTCTTATAAGGAGACCAGTAAAATGCGTTTGCCTCCACCTGCCCAGTGCTAATTAACTTTCCTGGCTGAACGCTGTTTTTTATCATTTCTTCACAAATTTGGGGATGTCTTGCTGGTAAAGCTTTTTAAAACTTAAAACTTACTTGCCAAAGCCAAGTAAAGAAAATGTTACCTTGAAGAAAATCCAGCAAATAATCACTTCTTGCATACACAACATTGTATAATAAAAAAATTAAATCCTACTTGTTCTCCAGTGGTTCTTAGAGCACTATCACCGCCTCTCCGCTTCTCAATTTGGTTTTCGCAAGTGCCGCAGCACAACGGATGTCCTGGTGAACTTGGAGGTCTCTATTCGTACTGCTTTTGCTGCGAAGACCTCCGTTGTTGCCGTCCTTTTTGACCTGGAAAAGGCTTACGACACTACCTGGCGGTATCATATTCTGTCCCAACCTCATTCGTTTGGCCTTCGTGGGAATCTCCCTCTCTTCCTCCAGAGTTTCCTCTCTCTTCGTTCCTTTCGAGTGAGGCTTGGTACCACTCTCTCGGCCTCTTTTCGGTAGTATGAGGGTGTGCCCCAAGGTAGTGTTCTGAGCACTACTATTTTTTGTGTTGCTCTCAATGGTCTTCTTTCCTCACTTCCCTCCGGCGTCTTCTCCTCTCGCTATGTAGACGATCTTACCCTTTGCTGTCAGGGTATTCGCCTCTCCTTCAACGGCGGCTTCAACTGCGATTGATGCGGTGTCGTCTTGGGCAACCGATCATGGCTTCAGGTTCTCTCCGTCTAAAACTTGTGCTATGACTTGTACTCGGAAGCGTGTCATTCTTAGTCCCTCTTTGTCACTCTATGGTCGTCCCCTTATGTACAAGGATTCTGCTAAGCTTGTGGGGTTTATCTTTGACACTCTAGGTCGGCCCATATCTCTTACCTCCGTGTTGAATGCTCTAAGGCCGTTTCTCTCCTTAAGGTTTTGTCCCATACTTCTTGGGGGGGGGGGGGGGGGGAAGGATAGGCGTACGCTCCTCTCTTTACATTCCTCTTGTCTAAACTCGATTATGGATGCCCTGCTTTCTCGTCCACTTCTCCTTCTACTCTTCGCCATCTTGATGCTTTGCACCATGCTGGGTTGCGCCTCAGTTCTGGTGCCTTTCGTTCGACTCCCGTCCTTAGCTTGTATGTTGACATTGGCTTCCTGTCTCTCCAGGACCGCCGTGATTGCTACTGTCTTCCCTATCTTGCACGATCCTTGCAACATCCTTCCTCTCGCCTCTGTCGTGCCTTAACTTTTACCCCTCCTGCGGTTCCTGTTCCTCTTCACCACCTCCCTCGTTCTGTCCGGTTATCTCGCTTACAGGATTCTCTTTCCGTTCGTATTTCTAATATCTCTCCTCGTGTTGTTCCTTCTTTGCCCCCGTGGAGAGTAACCCTTCCGCAGTTTTGTACTTCCTTGACTCACATCACTAAAGCTTTTACCCCTCCTACGGTTCTAAAACGCCTCTTCCTTGAGCACTTTTTTTCTCATTCGCACTCCGTTTCCGTCTTCACTGATGGATCTAAGTCTGCGGACGGTGTGGGCTACTCTGTTGTTTTTCCTGATCACACTTATATGTGTCGCTTACCTCCGAAGACTAGCATCTTCAGAGCGGAGCTATTCTCTGCTATTTATGCTATTCTCTATGCTCTTCGTATCCTGCTCTCTCGTTGTCAATCCTCCTTTGTACTTGTTGTTGACTCTCGTAGTGCCCTCATGGCTCTCGGGTCCTTTAATCCGGTTCATCCAGTAGTTGTCGAAATCCAGCATTGGCTGTTTCTTGTTCACAGTAAATTTATGTTGGTTGAGTTTTGTTGGGTTCCCAGCCATATTGGTGTGTCTTTAAATGAGCGTGCGGATGCTGCCGCCAGGGAAGCTGTCCGCTCTTGTCCCATCTCTCGTAAAGGTATTACTTATTCCAACTTTTACCCGGTTATCCATTCCTCCATCCTTACCCGTTGGCAGGCTTGTTGGTCGTCTGTTACTGGTAACAAACTACGTTCTCTTAAAGGTTGTTAAAACAAAAGGATCAATGCATAAATGTTCGTAATAAGGCAAATCGGACACTTGGATTTATTAATCGCAGCGTTAGTAACAAGACACCTGGTGTGGTTCTCAAGCTATATCTTGCTCTAGTTAGGCCCCATTTAGATTATGCAGTTCAGTTTTGGTCGCCATATTATAGAATGGATATAAATTCACTTGAACGTGTCCAGCGTAGGATGACTAAGTTAATTCCCCAAATTAGAAATCTTTCATATGAAGAAAGATTAACAAAGCTTAAGTTGCATTCACTGGAAAGGCGAAGAGTTAGGGGTGACATGATAGAGGTTTACAAGTGGATGAATGGACATAACCGGGGGGATATTAATAGGGTATTAAAAGTATCAACACAGGACAGAACACGAAACAATGGATATAAATTGGATAAGTTTAGATTTAGGAAAGACTTGGGTAAATACTGGTTCAGTAACAGGGTTGTTGATTTGTGGAACCAATTGCTGCGTAACATTGTGGAGGTGGGGTCCCTCGATTGTTTCAAGCACGGGTTGGACAAGTATATGAGAGGGATTGGGTGGTTATAGAATAGGAGCTGCCTCGTATGGGCCAATAGGCCTTCTGCAGTTACCTTTGTTCTTATGTTCTTATGTTCTTGTGTGTCCTCGTGGCCGTCCTCCTGCCACCGTAACCGGCGATGGGAAACGGCTCTGGCGAGGTTGCGTATTGGCCATACTCGCTTAGCTCATGGTCACTTGATGGAGCGCCGCCCTGCTCCTTATTGTCCTAATTGCATTGTCCCTCTTATGGTCGTGCATATCCTTGTTGAATGTCCTGACTTCCGGGACGAGTGTGTCTTGTTTTTCGACATTCCCTCGCAGTCGCTTGTCTATCGATTGTATTCTCGGTGACTCGGATACTTTTGATATTGTTCGCCTTATGTGTTTCTGTTCTCGTATTGGTGTCCTTGGTGATATTTAGTGCCCTCTGATTATTCTACAGATTTCATGAGGCTGTATAGTCTTCCCAGTTTGGTGCCTTCTTTTGATAATTACTTACTCACATCATGTCACCAAAGCCTCGACATCACATTTCATGTCACTTATTTACATGTTCATCCTCAACCCATATTTTTAGACTACTGACATTTGTCAAGTATTTCATATATATTCACATATCTATACTTCCTCTGACAATCAGAGGAAGTACAATCAATCCGACGTACTGACAATCCGACCATCCCCCAAGGTCGCTTGTCCCTTGATAGAATTCTTGGTGAATTGGATGCTTTCGATATCATTCGTCTTATGTGTTTATGTTCTCGTATTGGCATCCTAGGTGATAATTAGCGCCCTCAGCTTATTCCTCACATTTGATGGTGCTACATAGCCTTCTTGGTTTGGTGCCTTCTTTTGATATTTACTTACTTACTTCAAACACCAGCTCCAACTTGATATCGTCCTGAGCCACCAATCATTGCTTAAAGTTCTCTATGACTAAGACTTGATATAAATTTTACTGAAAGGCAGGTAGGTCTTTATCCCACTGTGTTGCTCTGTGGTAGTCCTCTTCTGTAAAAAGATTCTGCTAAAGTTTCAGGTGTGATCTTTGGCACTGGATTGTCCTGATCACCCAACATTTCTCGCTTCAGAGTTGAATGCTCTAAGGCCCTTGATGCTCTACATCATACATACTGGGTTGTGCCTCAGCTCTGTTGACTTTCGATCGGCTCTTTCACATAGCAGTCGGCCGAGCGGACAGCACGCTGGACTAGTGATCCTGTGGTCCTGGGTTCGATCCCAGGCGCCGGCGAGAAACAATGGACAGAGTTTCTTTTACCCTATGCCCCTATTACCTAGCAGTAAAATAGGTACCTGGGTGTTAGTCAGCTGTCACGGGCTGCTTCCTGGGGTGGAGGCCTGGTCGAGGAAAGGGCCACGGGGACACTAAAGCCCCGAAATTATCTCAAGATAACCTCAAGATAGCATGCATGTTCAAACCAGCGTCCTGTTGCATGGAAATAACGATCATGACAGGATCATGATGTTTATTTCCTAAGAAAACTTGCACGGTCCCTGTAACATCCTTACTCTCGCTTATGCTGTGCTTTGACCACTTCCACTCAGATGGGCCCTGTTCCCTTTCACCACCTTCCTTGTTCTGTCAGGATGTCTCGCTTGCAAGATTCCTTCTCTGTTAGTATTTGCAATAGATTTTGCAATAGTCAGAAGATTGTCCCAGTTGCAAAACTTTGCAAAACCGTGACCCACATGGTAAAATCTTATGCCCGTCCTGCGGTTATAAAATGCCTTTTCCTTGACCACTTTTCTTTACACTCACTCCATTGCCCTATTCACAGATGGGTCCAAGTCTGCCGACGGTGTAGGCTTCTCCGTTGTCCTTCCTGACCTGGCCTAACCTACATGGTCTGCCTACTCCCGGAGGGGGGTCCGCCTAATTACCGCAAGCTACCACAAGCTACACAAGCTTCACAAAGCTTCCTGGCAATACGTTAATAATGAATAAATATGTTATATTTACTCATTATAATGTTGGTGCTGAATGTACAACACGAAAAAACATAATTTTAATCTGAAAAAGTATCTTTTTTATAAAGAAATTAGACGAAAATAAAGAGCTGGTGACGCCAAATCAAGTCGACGATCCAAGCGTCAATGTTGTGGAGCGACTTATCCAAGACAGATTGTTGCCTGAAGAGTGTTTGCTGGCATATCAGCCTCTTGTACACACGTCGCACTTCTCTGCTCAAATTGTCACAAATTGATATAATGATATAACCTACAATAATGCATAGTTACAATAATATTTAGCATAAATAGCCAGAAAACATTGAAGTTGTATTAAAAAATAGGTGTCTGGAAGTGTAATTAACTCCATGGGACAATAGTTTTGTTATATAAATGCTGATGATTATTTGCTGCAGTATGCGTCCGCTACTTGAACTACTATGTACATATTTACGTATCCAGAGATTAGTTCAGAGTAAAACCATGTTTTTCCAAATTCTGCATTACATACCATCATTATAATAGATAAATATGTCGTATTTCTTCATTACTTATATAATGAAAGGAAATTTTGGGGTATGATTAGGTAGCTATGGGTGACTTTAGGTAAATACATGGACTCGCTCTGGGTGTCTGTGTGTAGAGCCGTACACATTAGCCAATCAATTGTGTAATTAACATGCATTCATATTAATAATACATTCAATAACATCATTATAGGGAGTAAATATGTCATATATCTTCATTACTTGTTTGTTGTGTAATACTAGAAGGCCGAAGTAGCACTAGGTAACTATGGATAGCTTTGGGTAAATACCTGGACCCGCTCTGGGTGTGTGGAGAGCTACACACCAGCAAATCAATTGTCTAATTAACATGCATATATATATGCTAATTAACCTTCAAGATTTATATCTCAGAAGAAAGGCAGAGATGTAGACATTACTGTCACTACATTTCAAGTAATATATATAATTTATGTGAAAGCATTATATGGTTAAATAAGTAATAATACATAATCGCCGGTATCCGGACACATGAACACTACAATCAATGCCATCATTATTGTCGGTAAATATGTCATATTTCTTCAATACTTGTGTAATGCAAGTAGGTTTTGGGGAATGATTGAGTAGCTATGGCTGACTTTGGGTAATTAGATGGTTTCGCTCTGGGTGTGTGGAGCTGTACGCATCAGCCAATCAATTGTCTAATTAGCATGCATGCATTCATATTAAAATTACATTCAATACCATCTTTATAGGGGTAAGTATGTCACATTTTTCATTACTTGTGTAATGCTAGAAGGCCGGGGTAGCATTGGGTAACTATATTGGTAAATATATGGACCCGCTCTGGTTGTGTGGAGCGCTATACACCAGCCAATCAATAGTCTAATTAACATGCATTCATATTAAAAGACATTCAATACCATCTTTATAGGGGGTAAATATGTCATATTTCTCAGTTACGTGTGTAATGCTAGAACGTTTTGGGTAGCATTGGGTAGGTTAAATATGAACCTTAATTAATATGTTCTATAATATCAGAAATTCTGAAACATACAGTATCTTTTCAAATATTTGTCCTTAAAGTATATATTCTGAAAATAATCATGTATTTTATTTACCCCAAAATAGAGCACGAATATCATAGTGTCATATCCTGCGATTAGTAGTTTATTTTGCACCTCATACTCATTCCTTGAAGATTATTTACATTCACTCCTCGCTTGATAAGTTCAAGATCTTTTGAGTGCATGAAAATATGTTTTAGAATTATAGTATTCAAATGGAATTAGTAGCGTATAGCTAGCTCTAAGAAGAACTACTACTGTACCAGTAATCAGTAAAACATTTTAATTAACATTTCAGATCAGGTAAGAATTGAGACCACAAAAATCCAGTAGCATTTCTGTGACATTCGTCTATAGTTGAACCATTATGAATGTCTCTTAAATGTTACCCAACAACATGTTTGTGGAGACTAAAGTTATTATCAATAGAAAGCGACAAGGCCAGATGGGTTTATTGCACCATATATAAAAATAAAAATGTTTATTCAGGTAAAAGTACATACATAGAAGATGAGTTACAAACATAATGTTGGATTTATAGATAGAGCTGGTACATACAATACCTAAAGCCACTAATAAGCACAACGTTTTATGACAGAGGATATTCAATAGCAACAAGGCCAGATGGGTTTATTGCACCATATATGACAGAGGATATTCAATTACCCCTGGGGAGGATGGAGTATATGACAGAGGACTTTCTAAGTGATCAGAAAGACATCAGATTAGTGATGTGAAAGGAATCAGATTCTCAGAATCTTTATCCTGGGAATGTGTATGTGTAATACTAGATAAGAGAGAAAATTAGGTCGGGAGTCAGTACATTAGACAGCAGATGGTTAGAAAGGCGGAATCCAAAAGCTAACAGCTTGATCATATGGGTACAAATAGCAAAAACACAAACAATTCATTTCATGAGGATCCTGGGATCCTGTAAATTACTATCCTCCCTTCTCATCCAATATTGTTCTTCCAAAGAAATAACTATATATCCCTTCTCATCCAAAGTTCATTAAATTTATCAGTTCAATATTTATTTATTTACACATTTGTTTGCGTTACACACAAGAAGGTACATTGCATTTGTCAGAGTACATAACAGTGGTGTTCTTACAATTATTGCACAGCCTCAGAGTTTTGGGCAAGTGCTTAATCTAAAGGGGGGGGGGGCCTCCGTCTGCTCCCCCCCCCACTCCCAGCAATTCAGTGTTAACCGCATATAGAATCTTAGAATGTTACAGTATTACATTGTCATTTTACCCAAGCTAGTACTTTTACTAATGCAAGTCCCCATTGTTAGACTTATCTCTGTAAAGTTACACATCATTACATTTACCCTTGTTACACTTACTTAGTTTAATAAAGGTTATTCTCAGGATGTTCACCTTCAAGCCATTTAAATTAAACAAGTCCAGTTGACCAGACCACACACTAGAAGGAGAAGGGACGACGACGTTTCGGTCCGTCCTGGACCATTCTCGGACCGAAACATCGTCGTCCCTTCACCTTCTAGGGTGTGGTCTGGTCAACATACTTTAGCCACGTTATTGTGACTCATGGCCTGCAAACAAGTACAGTGCATTAACTTACAGCGCTAATGTAAATAAGTTATTTTACCCAGGATAAAAGTTTTACCGATGGTTATTACCTTATATGGATGTATGTACTTAATATGGGAAAGTGATCACTAATTAGCCATTGTAATACCAATCCTTGGACAGCGTTGACTAGCTGGCCTTCATTTATTACAGCCAAGTCTTCCAGCCATAAGGTGGGTGGTGTTAGATGGGTTAATATAAAATAGTCATAACTTGTAATTACAGTTCTATAGTTAATGTTGCCGATGTCATAAGATAAACAAGTAAGAAACTTTCATGCAGTGAGAACCTACATACAATATGTAAACTTTTTATATTTAAATTTTAATTTATAATGAAGAAAAAGAAGTTATATATAATGAGATAATTAAACAGTTTACGACAATGTTATTTATTAATAAAAAATTAAGGACAATTAATAAACTTGTGCACTAAATATACAATTTTAAACAAATCAAATAAATTGAATATGCAATCATTGTACCTGCTAATTAATATGTATGGCAGCGACCACAGACCTTTCGCATATAAACTGTATGGCTGTGACATGAACCCTCACATTTATCTCTCGAGTGTATAGATGTTACCAGTTTCATTTAACATCTAAGTGAACAAAAGGTAAAAAAAAATAGATAATAATCGACAGTTTTAAAAATCCGAAAATATGCTGTTGGTACAATGAGGAACTTAAAAAAAGATTTAACTAATAATAGTAATATTGAAAGAACTAGAACAAATAGAAGAACAAACAACTGACAGTTAATATTATTGAATATAAATAAACAAGGTGACCATATGTATAATACAATTAAGAATAAAGATAAATGAAATTAGATTCAAATAATTAATTAACTAGGATACATATAAATAATCAAATTGCAAATCCAATAATTTCTTATATGAAGATTGTAATACGCTAATAGGATAAAGATATGCAAAATAAACACACAATTGCCTGGTGGCATTTCCAAAACATTTATACTACTCTACTTTATACTGCCCTCTCACTTCGTGGACGCTTACGCTCATGTGGTTTTCTTGTTTTGGGAATTGAAAATCTGTTGCCTTTGGCAAATATTTTTACGTCCTCAATATATGGTTTTCTTGATATAAAGCACTGCATAAGCACTTCATCTTTTCGTCTTTAGTTTTTTTATCCCAAACTTCCTTACGAGTAAAGTACCCTTTTAAATTGGATGAAATTACATAATTATCTTCTCCATGTAACGCCCTCCTCAGATCTAGCATTTGGAGCGTTGAAACATTGCAGATTCTTTCAATCAAATCGGGCAATTTTTGAGGTTTGGATTCGCTCGTTGGCCGCCAGAGGGGCAAGACGCGCTCCCTTGACCTGCCAGTTGCTACCTAGAGTTGCGAGGGGGCGGGTGTGGTTTGGCGTGTCGGCGCCATGGTGGCCCCCCTCTCCCCTGTTGTGCGTGCCCAGTCAAGAGACCTTGAGTTTTCTGCTCGGGCAGGATATCCCGAGGTTGGTTTGGTGCTGTGTGACATGCTGCGGGTCCCTGTGGGGGATGTTTATGGTGTTGAGCAGGTGTCTGCCCTAGAGTGGTTGTTAAACTAACGACAGAGGAGGTGTATAGGGCGTTTTTACGTCGGTACGAGGGGCGGACCTTGCCCCTGCCCGAAGGTGCGGGCACTGTGACTGTCTCCGATCGCAGTGATGCCATCACGTATGTAAGCGTGCATGGGGCGCCCTGGAATTTCCGGAGGGACTGCTGAGGCGTTATTTCGGCCAGTTTGGGGCGGTCGTCAGTGTGTGGTTGCACCTGCTCTCCTCGGATCCGCTAAAGGGTGTGTGGTCAAATATTCGCACCCTAGGAATGAGGTTGCAGGCGGACATTCCTTCTCAAGTGAGGCTTCTGGGGTGTTCTGTTCGAGTGTTTAATGCTCGCCAGCCCCGTACGTGTTACCGATGTGGCCTCTTGGGTCATCAGGCTGCTGGGTGCTCTGAACCTGCCATCGCGCCCGTCAACCTCTTCCGTGAGGAGGATTTCCCGCTGCTCCCTGTGGAGGAAGATTCGGTGGGTGTGGATGCCGCTTTGACTGCTGCTGTACCCCGTGTGTCGCCTGAAGCGTCTCCTGCAGGTGTCGCCCCTCCTCCAGAGGCTGTGTCGCCTGTTGCTGTTGCCTCTCAGGCGGTTGCGTCGCCGTCGGCTGTTCGTCCTGCCCCGGTTGCTGTCCTGGATGTTTCCGTGATTCTTCCGGCTCCTGTATGCACGGCTCCCCCATCTTCCTGTTCTCCGTCTGTGGTGCCTGTCACTGCACCACAGACGGAGCCTTGTGCCCAGGATGTGATGGGTGCTGGGGTCGCTGTGGGACCTGCTGTGCTCGACCTGGTCCCCCGTGTGGTTGAGGATGCTGCCGTCCTGCAGAGGGCGTCGGTTCGCCCGGCTTGTGTTGTCAGGGTCTCTGGGTCGACATCCGGCTCTGAAGATGTGAGGCCGGTGCCCAAGCGTTCCCGGAGATCTTCTGATTGGGCTGATACGGGAGAATTCGACGATGGTGGATCTTCCAGTGACGGTGGTGAGGTTCCGTCGCATTCCTCGGTGGTGGCGGAGGTCCATGTGCCTGCAGCTGCCTGTAGCGATGTTTCTTCTCGTGAGGTGCCTGTGGAGCTTGCTTCCGGTGCGTCGCCTGCGTCGGATGGTTCCAGTTCTGCATGGGGGGTGGTTCCTCCTGCTGGTGAGCGTAGTGGCCTGGTGATGGTGTCCAAGAAGACTGCTCGCTCTGGGGGTTCCGTGCCCCCAGTTTCGTCCCCTGGTTCATCGGTAGCGGGTTTGCCACTTCTCTCGTCTCCGACCGTCTCCTGCGGTGTCAGGTGTGGGGTTGCCGTCTCGGCGGCCTTCGTCGTCGTCTCCTGTGCGTCCGGCGGCGGGACCGTCTCGGGGGCCTGCGTCCGCTTCTTCCGTGTCTTCTGCTTCCCTTCGCTATGCGACTTATGCTATGCGACTCGTTATGCGACAACTGTCGCCCAGCTTCGGAAGCTGCCGTTTCCGCCTGATCTGGTGGTTCCCGAGTTTATGCCCACCCCCCTGAAGCAAGGGGACCGTTGTCCTACCGACTGGGAGTACTTAGTGTGGGAAGCTTATAAGCAGAAATATTCTAGGCATGATTTTCCTGAGATGTATTCGCCTACCATTGTCGTGTCTCCTCCTTTTAAGTGATTTTGTGTGTGTGTGTGTGTGTGTTTGTGCTGTGTGTTGTGGTGTTGTGTTCGTTTGTGTGCATGGTGTGTGTGGTTGCGTGCGTTGCGTGTATTGTATTTACTTCATTGGTGTTATGTGTTGTACCTCTCTGTGGGGGTTTTTAAGGGCCAGTTTGCTTGTTTTGTGTTGTTTCACGAGTTTGGTTGTTGGGTGAGGGTGAGGGTATTTTGTTATTGTACTGCTGTGCTTATTGTTTTGTTGTCAGCCCTTCAGGCCGATGTTTTGTGTATTTGGTGCTTTATAACTTTGTGCCTTTGTAATTTCTCCCTGTGCCTTTGTCCTTTATAACTTTGTGCCTTTGTCCTTTGTACCCTTGTGCCTTTGTCCTTTGTACCTGTGCCTTTGTGATTTTTATAATCTGTTGCCTTACTCATGCTTGTCTGTACGCTTAACATTGCACGACACGTCTTGCACTGTTCCTTTTCTACCGTGATTTTGTGCTATGTGTAGTTTTTTGTTTATTTCCATTACCCTCCTGTTTATATGTTATATGTCTTGTTGTTTATATTTACTGTGTTCCTTTGTGTTTATGCTCATTGTTGTGTTTTTGTTGTCGGCCCTTCAGGCCGGTATTTAGTGTATTTCTTTCTTTGTTTTGTGCCTTTGTGTTTGTGTTCTGTTTTGTTCTTGTGTATTGTATTTCTTTGCATGTACGCATGTAAAAAAAAATAAAAAAAAAATTGAGGTTTCCAGTCAATAGTCAGTTTAAGGATGTGGTTCAGTGACTCTCAATTGTTGTTAGTCCATAACTTATCCATTTTGGCCTTTGTGTGAGGTACACACACTTAATTCCACAGAGAAGATTTAAAACGGCAATCCAAATATTGTTTGAACTTTGGGTATTTGGAAAAGTACCCAATGAGATTGTTGATACCTGTTTCAAACTTTTCCTCAGTCACTTCTAACTAGTCCATTTGTACCAAACAAATTTCTTTAGGATAATAATCCTTTCGGTGGTCGTACAACCAATATTATCAGTCAAATAGCGTCGAACATTTTCCTTTAGGTGGTTACTACACAATAAGAGTGTTGCATTCGGAAAACAACACAAGATTGAATAGATAACAAGGGCCAAGATTGAAGGTCCTGTCAACACCGATGACATAAGGGTTTTCTTTTCCGGCAGCACACAAATGTTGCTTGAAATCTTCCAATTGTTCCTTGGAATATAATATCACATGGGGGACTTTGTTCTGTTTATGAATTATCTCCTTTACATATTCATGACCGTCTAACATGCAAATTACATTTAAGAGATCATCAGCAACATTGTGCCTATGGATAGGCTTATATTCCTTTTTCCTCTCATTGTATTTTTTATTTCTTATTTGCTTGAAGTCTCGAGGGGCTAAATCTGAATCTTCCATGAGCACATTTTGATAAACCTCTCGCGGAGGATGGCTCTTAACCATCTCCCCTATCTTTTCTAAAACTTCAGGCCTAGTCCGAATATATGGAATTGATTTTTTTTGGAATTACCATGCATGGTAGCTCCTGTACACTTGCCAGAGTATTCTACAATAGCTACAGACTGCATCTGTTTAATAACCGTTACTCTTTTTTAAAGCATTCTTGACCTTTGAGGACTGTGTAATACTTGTGCATGTTGATCTAAGGGTACCCACTGCACTTTCCTTTTAAACATAACTCGATTACAAAATAAATTATTTTTCATATATATCATCCTATCATTGGGAGCCGGTCGGCCGAGCGGACAGCACGCTGGACTTGTGTGTGATCCTGTGGTCCCGGGTTCGATCCCGGGAACCGGCGAGAAACAATGGGCAAAGTTTCTTTCACCCTATGCCCCTGTTACCTAGCAGTAAAATAGGTACCTTGGTGTTAGTCAGCTGTCACGGGCTGCTTCCTGGGGGTGGATGCCTGGTCGAGGACCGGGCCGCGGGGACACTAAAAAAGCCCCGAAATCATCTCAAGATAACCTCCTCAAACTTTTATTAGTGTTCCATACATGGTAACTGTTCACGGTGGCAGTTTTAGCACTGTTCTCCACAGTCGTCAGGAAAATTACTTCGTGTTTTGTCACCCATATTAAGATTATGTGAATTGTCAACCACATAAACTGTGTCTTCTTTAACTCCACGAGGGATCTCTTTAAACACAATTGCGTTTCTCATGCAAATGCCAATAGATTTCTTCTGCAAGTAAAAATCTTCCATTGTGCAGCTTACCAGAATTTTCACTCTCGATATCATTCAACAATTTTTGTTTCTTCAAAACAGGCCCTGTCTCTTCAGTGTCATAATATATTTTGGACACACAGGGGCATAGAGCAATTTCCAATTGGAGTTGATGTGTACACAATTTGTGCAGATGATGTTGATCGACCCAAACTTTGAGGTGTAGATGGAATAGTGCTTAATAACGGGGTACTATCTATGGATATGTGACCCAGTGGAGGCAATGGCGTTAATGGAACGAAATGGTTAAGTGTCCATATTTGTTCTCCTAGCTTAAGATTGCCGCTCCACATAATGTAAATGGGAGCCTGCTTCACTTCACACCGAGGCACAAATCTTCTATTGATAATAGACAGACAATTGTCAAAGAGGCCGTTGATAGGCGGGTACACAGATATTATTTCTCTACTTACAACAGAACTCGCTGCATGCATTGTCCAAGCTGATGAATACTTTCCAGGCAAGGCACAATTGAGACAAGCTTCTTTGAAATCGGGAGACACTAGGTTTAAACTTGTTTCCGCATTGTGTGTTATATACCAGTCCCATTGGTCTACAAGCTCAATAGTTGTTCTTGCTTTAATTTCTGCTGATCTAGTCTCATCCCCACATACAGCAACAGAGATGGCATTAAATAAGCAATTCCTATCTCCTTTAACACTAACTGGCATACGCGTGTTGCTCCCTTTACTTCCACAAAGTCTAAGAATTTCTGCAGCTGTAATGTCCTTCGAAAATTCGACATTTTCAGGAATCTATAGAATCAAAAGAACATGCAGTCCGCATAAGTATTTTCTCACGACTGACTGTTATTTTCAGTTTCTCTATGCCTAAAGAAGCCGATTTCGCCAGGCGGGCTTGAGCCTGCTCAAAACAATATTTGCCATGTGACTGGCAACACCTTATACATCTTAATTTGTTTTTTGTGCAGTTAAGCTCAATCATGTGTTCAGTTGACAACTTCTGGCAATGTAAATGGTAGCGCAGATGACAAGTGCCGCACTGGACACTCTGTGGGCCACAAGCATCTTGACAAACACCACGTGAAGTAATCTGAAACAAGAAATAATCCTAAGAGTCAGTAATGGTAAATGTTTATGTATCATGTGTATCTACACGTATATAAATAAAATATTAAGAACATAAAAACATAAGAACAAAGGTAACTGCAGAAGGCGATTAGTTATTAATATTGTTATCAATATTATTGTTTTTTTTTGTTTTGTTTTTTTGAGATATATACAAGAGTTGTTACATTCTATTACAGCCACTAGTACGCGTAGCGTTTCGGGCAGGTCCCTGGAATACGATCCCCTGCCGCGAAGAATCGTTTTTTTGTTATTATCAATAGAATTGTTATTGACAATCAATTGTTATTCTAACAATAACAATTGTTAGAATAACAATTGTTATTGTTATATGATGCTTCTTCACCTAGAAGTTAAACACACCAACCAACACACACTTGTGTCAGCAACACAAGACAGAACACGAAACAATGGGTATAAATTTAATAAGTTTAGATTTAGGAAAGACTTGGGTAAATACTGGTTCGGGAACTGGGTTGTTGATTGTGGAACCAATTACCGCGTACCGTGGTGGAGGTGGGGTCCCTCGATTGTTTTAAGCGTGGGTTGGACAAGTATATGAGTGGGATTGCGTGGTTATAAATAGGAGCTACCTCGTATGGGCCAATAGGTCTTCTGCATAAGAACATAAGAACAAAGGTAACTGCAGAAGAGCTATTGGCCCATACGAGGCAGCTCCTATCTATAACCACCCAATCCCACTCATATACTTGTCCAACCCATGCTTGAAACAATCAAGGGACCCCACCTCCACCACGTTACGCGGTAATTGGTTCCACAAATCAACAACCCTGTTACTGAACCAGTATTTACCCAAGTCTGTCCTAAATCTAAACTTATCCAATTTATACCCATTGTTTCGTGTTCTGTCTTGTGTTGATATTTTTAATACCCTATTAATATCCCCTCTGTTATGTCCATTCATCCACTTGTAAACCTCTATCATGTCACCCCTAACTCTTCGCCTTTCCAGTGAATGCAACTTAAGCTTTGTTAATCTTTCTTCATATGAAAGATTTCTAATTTGGGGAATTAACTTAGTCATCCTACGTTGGACACGTTCAAGTGAATTTATATCCATTCTATAATACGGCGACCAAAACTGAACTGCATAATCTATATGGGGCCTAACTAGAGCAAGATATAGCTTAAGAACCACACCAGGTGTCTTGTTACTAACGCTTCGATTAATATATCCCAGTGTCCTATTCGCCTTATTACGAACATTCATGCATTGATCCTTTTGTTTTAAATTCTTACTAATCATAACTCCCAGATTCCTTTCGCAATCCGACTTCGCAATCTCAACACCATCTAGCTCGTATCTTGTAACTCTATCATCATTACCTAGCCTCAGAACTTTACATTTATCAGCATCAAACTGCATTTGCCAATCCTTTGACCATTTCAAAACCCTATCTAGATCAACTTGTTAGATTGATTGATGAAGATTAAGCCACCCAAAAGGTGGCACGGGCATGAATAGCCCGTAAGTGGTGGCCATTTTAAGCCATTACCAGTATCAAGAGCTGATACTGGAGATCTGTGGAGGTGCGAATGCACCCTGCATGATGGGAGATGTCTCTCTTGTGAATGTGTTAAGATGAAGATGAAACCACCCAAAAGGTGGCACGGGCATGAATAGCTCGTAAGTGGAGGCCCTTTTGAGCCATCACCAGTATCAATAGATGATACTGGAGATCTGTGGAGGTGCGACTGCACCCAGCGTGACGGGAGATGTCTCCCGTGTTTTAAACAGATGAAGAAGATGAAGATGAAGCCACCCAAAAGGTGGCTCGCGCATGAAGTGCCCGTAAGAGGTGGCCCTTTTGAGCCATCACCAGTATCAATAGATGATACTGCAGATCTGTGGAGGTGCGACTGCACCCTGGGTGACGGGAGATGTCTCCCGTGTGAATGTGTTAAAATGAAGATGAAGCCACCCAAAAGGTGGCATGGGCATGAATAGCTCGTAAGTAGTGGAACTTGTTACAGCCCACCACGTTGTTATCAAGTTTGTGGGTGAGGTGAAGTACCGGGACTTCCTCCGTCGGTTCAAGGGGCGTACATTGCTGTTGCCGGATGGTGCCGGCTCTGTGGCGATTTCGGATCGCAGTGGTGCCCTGACTTATGTCAGTGTCCATGGTGCGTCCCTGGAATTCCCTGCAAACCTCCTCCGGCATTACTTCGGGAGGTATGGTGCAGTTGTCAGCGTGCGAGTGAATACGCTCTCCTCGGGGAGGTATGCAGGACGGAGGACGAACATTCGTACCTTGGGTATGCGCCTGCGGTCGGATATACCGTCTTCTGTCCGGCTGATGGGTTACTATGTCTGGGTGTTTTATGCCCGGCAGCCCCGTACCTGTTTCCGGTGTAGCCTGTTGGGGCATCAGGCTGCCGGGTGCTCTGCGACCCCCGCTGCCCCTGTCAACTTGTTCAGAGAAGAGGATTTCCCACCGCTCCCTCAGGGCAAGGATTCGTGAGATGATGAAGTGCAGGTCCCGGTACCTGCTGCGGACCCCCCTGAGTCGCCCGTCGAGTCTCCGGTTGTTGCAGACCCTCCTCCAGGTATTGCGATACCGTCGGATAGTCTCCCTGCTCCTGTCGATGACCTCGCGGCTCCCGTGGGCCTTCCTGGTGCTCCGTGTGGGGCGTCGTCGTCTTCTACTTCATCCTCGGCTGCTGCGCCTGCCCCTGTGTCCTCGCCTTGGGTCCCAGATGTGCTGGGTGTTGGGGTGGCTGCAGTGCCTCCTGCTGTGTGTGGCCTGGTTCCCACCACTGCTGCCCTTCTGCATTGGGCGTCGGTTCGTCCGGCTGGTGGTGCCCGGGTTTCTGGGTCCGCTTCTTGCTCTGACGAAATCCGGCCGGAGCCCAAACGTTCCCGGCGTTCGTCTTCTGCCTGGGCCGATGTTGGGGAATTCAGTGACTGTGGGTCTTCGAGTGTTGCCGGTGTGGATCTGGGTGTGTCGTTGTCTCCGCGGTTGGTGGTGGCGGAGGTCCATGAGCCTGCTGGTGCCCGTATCCCGGGGGTGCCTTCTGTTCCTTCTCAGCCTGGGGACTCTCCGCAGTGGGGAGTGGTGGCTTCCGCTGCCCGGGATGGTGTCGATGCCAGTGCTGGGCGTAGCCTGGTAGTGACCTTGCAGAAGGATGCGCGCCGCCCAGGTTCTCTGCAGTCGTCTGGTGGTGTGCCCATAGCTGCTTGTGCCCCTGTGGTGGTACCCTATGTCCGGCCCATTCCTGTGTGGATATGCGTTGGGGACCTAGGGGACGTGTTGCCGGCGTCTGTGATGCCGCTGGGTCACTGGAAAGAGATTGCCGGGTTGGTGCTGTGTGAAAGCTTGGCGGACTTTCAGGATGGGGGGGTTCCCCTGCTGTGGGGGAGAGTGGCAGTTACTTGCCTCAGAAGGGATACTATCTGGGTCCCCTGTTTGCGAGTGTTTGTTGCCGGGGTTCCAGATGCCATGACGTCCCAGGTGGATGTAGACCACCCTTGGCTGTGGTTGCTCTGGGAGGCGTTCCATGTACGGTTCCCGCGGGACATGTTCCCGGGCAAGTATGTCCGTTGATTTCCTGTCTTTTTGGATTCTGTCATGCTGTGTGCCCTTCTGGCAGTTTTGTTTGCCTTATTGTAGTTTGTGCCCGTGCCTCTCCCTGTGTTTGTTGCGAGGCGGTTGGTTTGGTGTGAGTGTTTTGTTCATGTATTTGTTGTGCCTTTGCTCTGGTGTTGTTAATGCTTTACGTGTTTTTCTTTATGGCTTATTGTGTATTTGTGGTTTCTTGTGTTCTATTTCATGTTGTACCTCCTGTTGTGCTTTGTTGTCGGTCCTTCCGGCCGGCGATTCTCTTTGTATTGTTTTATGATGTTACTATGCTTGCTTGTTTGACCTTTGCTGTGTTTCTCATGCATTTATTGTATGTTGTAATTTGATGTACTGTGCTGTCGGTCTTTCTGGCCGGTGGTTCCTTGTTTTATTTTGTTTTATTATGTTTTCTTTGTTTTCTTGTTTTTATTGTATGTAACTTGCATGCTTGCATGTAAAAATGGAGTACTTTTGTTTGTCGGTCCTTCAGGCTGGTGATTTTGTTTTTGTTCTATACTGATATATTGTTTTATAATGTTACTATGTTTTATTGTTTTATTTGCATTGTTTGCCCGTTTGTCAATTGTTTTTTTGTTTGTGTCTTGTTGTGTGTTTCTCATGTTTACCTTGTTGCCTTTTCATGTTTAGATCCTTGTTGTCCTGGGCTGTCGGTCTTTCTGGCCGGCGGTTTCTTGTTTTGTTTTGTTATTTTCACTTGTTTTATTGTATTTATTGTATTTCCCTTGCATGCTTGCATGTAAAAAAAAAGTTCAACTTGCAAGGTGAATGCAACAATTACACTACTTCCCTTGACAACACCGCCCACACTACACTTACCTATATACAACCCATCCCAGGAAATCCTAATTTAAAGGTCACAGTCTGCATACCATCATAAACCAAGAGTCAGGCAGTGTGCAAGTGAGTCGTGGAAGGTTGCTAATGTGATACGAGTATTCCGGGTGGGACATAAATGGTTGGACATATTTCCTTTCACCTTATGCAGCTGTTCATCTACCAGTAAGTAGGTACTCAGGAGTTAGCCAGTTTGTTTTGGAGTTGCATCATGGGTGGGGACAGTAATTCCTCCCTGGGGACGTAGTGGGTGGCCTTGATAAAAATCTAACGTGTATAAATACACTCCGGCTTCCTGTCCCCCGATACAATGAATTTTAAACTAAATTAAATTTCAGGAGAAAGGTTCCTTGCTAAGACATTACCCGGGATGAAGTATTAATGACATAAGAACATAAGAATGAAGGTAACTGCAGAAGGCCTATTGGCCCATACGAGGCAGTTCCTATTTATATCCACCCACCCAATAATATTAATATTCCCTTTGTTATGTCTATTCATCGACTTTTAAAATCATGTCACCCCTGATTTTTCAACCTTTCCAGGGAATGTAGCTTAAGCTTTGTCAATATTTCTTCATTATGACAGGTTTCTAATTTGTGGGATTAGCTTTGTCATCCAACGCTGGACGCGTTCTAGTGAATTTATATCCATTTTATAGTACGGTGACCAAAACTGAGCTACATAATCTAAATGGGGCCTAAACAGAGAAAGATATAGCTGAAGAACCACACCAGGTGTCTTGTTACTAACGCTTCGATTAATAAATCCCAGTGTCCTATTTGCCTAATTACGAACATTTATGCATTGATTTTTTTTATTTAAATTCTTACTAATCATAACTCCCTGATCCCATTCGCAATATTACTTCGCAATCTCAACACCATCTAGCTCGTATCTTGTAACTCTTTCATCTATCCCTAGCCTCAAAACAGATAGAGGCTATCTGTCATCTATCCATCTGTCATCTAGCTTTCATCTATCCATTTGTCAGCATTAAACTGCATTTGCTAATCGTTTGACCATTTCAAAACCCTATGTAGATCGTCTTGAATTGATAGTGAGTCTCTTTCTGAGCTTATTTCTTTCCCGATTTCTGTATCATCGGCAAATTTGCAAATGTTGCTGCTCAAACCTCAATATAAATCCTTTATATATATTATGAATAACAGAGGTTCCAGGACAGAGCCTTGAGGCACTACTTACAACATTTTCCCACTCTGATTTAACCCCATTGATACTAACATTGTTTCCTTTGGTATAGGCACGCCCTAATCCAACTTAATATAACACCCCCAATATCATGAGCCTCTATCTTTTTAATCAGTCTTTCATGTAGCACTGTATCAAAAGCTTTGCTAAAGTCAAGGTACACAATATCACAATCCTTACCACTATCAACTGCCTCAACCATGCTGGAATAAAATGATAGCAAATTTCTTAAACATGAACAGTAATGTTAAACATAAAGATGACAATTAAGGTTGGGAAGTCTATCGCCCCTGGGGAGGATTACTTTACCTTGCGGTTACTTTTTCTTTCCAAGGTTACGCGGATCAACGTCCCCAGGGGCCTGGTTTGACCAGGCCTCCTCTCGTTGGTGGTCTGTTCAACAACGTTGTCACTTACACTCATTACATTATATGTGCATAAATAATATATAATTTACTTTCTGAAATGTAACTGTACTGTAATTATTTGATCAATAATTGAGGTAAACAAAGGCATTGCCAGACTTGTGGCTCCCCATGGATAATTACTGGGTCTAACATTAGTAGCCCAAACTAACAACAACAGTTATTTGGGCTTCAACTTGGCAAAATCCTAAAAATACACACATACACCGCCTCAAATTACGCTATCACACAGAAATACTCATACAGACTAATAAATGTGCAAACACATACAAAGATACACCTATACGTAGCTGTAATATGTCCATTCATCACTTACCACTTGCACTCTTCCCCCACCAGCCAAAGCAAACCAAATGACACTACAACGTATGCAAAACAGACACTAAAATGCGTTTTCAACACACACTGGCAGGACTCGGTTCATCTAATTGCCCAAAGCTACCAATGCAGGACTACCACAACAATGAAAGCCTCCATCATAGAGGAAATATACAAGCATTCAATACATACTGGAAAACCGTAGGTGACAAACACATACACCATGAACACCACACTACCACATCAAAAGAATAACATATGAGAGTAAATTTATGCAGTAAATAAAGAACCTTAGAATCAAGGAAACTACAGAAGGCCTATTGGCCCATACGAGGGAGCTCCTATTTATATTCATCCAAACTCATTCATATATATGTCTAACCTACACTTGAAACAATCAAGGCATACGACTATTATATTATATTACGTGGTAATTGGTTCCACAAATCGACAACCCTGTTATTTTCATTTAATATTACACTTAAACTTGTGTTGGGACTTTTCTTCACTTTCATTCAATAATAATAATAATAATAATATTATTATTATTAATAATAATAATAATAATAATAATAATAATAATAATAATAATAATAATAATAATAATTCATTGTGTCAGGGTACTGGCAGCCAGTGTAAATATACATGTTACGTTATATCGGGTTCCCTCCTCCCCACAAGGTCGATTTACTGACTCCCCAGGATGCAACCCCACAACAAAGTAGCTCCCTTCTTTTATATCAAAATTTTATTTTGTAATTGCCATTCTTGCCTTGTTTTCCTACAACCAGCCTTCTTATGCAAACAAGTATAGACCCAGAACTAAACCTCTTATCCACTATCTATGACAATCATCACCTTAATGATCAAAATTACAGATATTTTACAGCACATGATGTAAACAATGTATGTAAACACATGTAAACACAATGTAAATACATAATCACAATATCTCTATAATTAACTTGAACGTTAGATCTCTAAGCAAACAGTTCAATGATGTTAGTGCCTTGATTGAAACTATTGGCAACAAATTCTCTTTTATTAAACTTACTGAAACGTGGTTAAAAGAGGATACTACTCAACTCTTTAACATGCCGAATGTAAGAGAATGGTCTCTCAAGATTCTCCCACAACTGACTTGAATGGCTCATTGCAGTGCACAGTGCACAGACCTTCGTGCACAAGCCTATCTCTCTTAACCCTGGATAGTGACCTGGCATGTTGGGTATCTCCAGAATGCCCACTTAACCAGAAACACTTTCATAATACGGAGGCCGCCGTATGTCCAGGCAGGAAGTAGATACAGGGAAGTTACGCATACTTGCCACAAAGGCAAGTATGCGTAACAAAGGTGGGTACATTGGCTGGTGCCCGCGTGAGAGACAGCAGAGGGGGAAAACGTCTGCGAGGCGACCGTCTGACCTCTGGGGTCAACCAGCGAGCGCAATGGAGAATAACAGCTATGACGTGGTCGTGACGTGTTCATGACGTCACTCCTGCTACTGATCATCGAACGGTCAATATGATTGGTTCCCACTCATTTGCTGCAATGCTATTGGTCAAATTGTAATCCCTTGTGTGTGCTCCACAAGATGCTCTGAGCCTCAGGAAAAATCATTCTCGTGAGGGAACTCTTGCATAGAGGACGTGTCCTGTTCTGTCTATCGGCCAATAGACTGAACACCGTCCATTCCTCATCGTCAAGTTAACTCAGCGTCTTTTCGATATACCTACACTCGCCGAGAATCACGATTGTGAATATATTGTTCAGAAGCCTATAGTGATAAAATCACCAGAGCGAAACAGACTGGTATCAGGTAACCCCTGGTGACAAAGATCGTTGTGAGTGACCTAGAGTGAACTAAGGCAGTGCCGCCGCCTGAGTAACCTGTGTGTGACTTTACCACAAGTGTACCTGCATGGTACCACAGCCACCGCCAGCCGCCACTCTGTCCAGAGCGTGTAACTAGTACCTCAGTACCTCGAGGCGCCCGCCGCCGCCCTCACTGTACCACGTGACGTCACCACCCTTACTCGCCGCCAGTGCCAAGTGTGTGCGTGTGTCTGTGTGTTAAGCATACAGCACGCCCTCCTGCCCCGTGTCAAATACGGTTTGTGGGAAACCTGTCGTCAACGGTCTTACGCCAGAACGAGGAAACCAGCTGTCAGGCCACCTACGAGTTCTTGTATAAATGTGCCTGAGTGTGCGAGTAAATAAAGAGAGGTACCACCATCTGTAAGTACAAGATCTTGTCATTGTTTTATTGTGTCTGTGTTGATCTGAGGGATCAACCACAGTTCTCACCTTCTCATACCTGTCACAGGTTATAGGTGAATCGACGGTGTATGCGTGTTATCTGTGTGGTATCTCGGCATTTCACTCGTCAGTGAATGTGAGCTTCACATACACCACACATATAGTTATTGTGTGTGATTATTATTGTGCATGTTATTGCCTGTCCCGTTGACAGTGCCATTGTGTTTATTGCATATCATCATTACCCGAGAATTCGGTTGGAACTCTTGTCATCCCTTTGCACACAGGCAGTTAGGTTGCCGTTTTAATGATTGGCTGTCAACTGTGTTAAGTTAGGTGTTTCTCCACGAGTGGATCCTAGTCGTTTAGCCAGACGTCAAGAGTCTCTCTAATGCAAGCATAGCCTTTCTGACGCCAATCTAAAGTAAATCAAGCACCCTGTGTATTAGTGGTTAAGTTAGTAAATAAACTTCTGTTAAGATGTATGCGGTGTTTCCGTTGAACCACTTCTGAATACTGCCAACATTACTCAAGCCTTCAGCTGTAGGTGTCTTCAACACCGAGTTGCCTAATTCACTAAACTATAAATGTGATGAGGACCCTAGGAGTCCCTCAAAGTGTTAAATCATTGAGGAGATTCCAACGATCAACTTGGAGCAGGACCAGGTGAGGCTAGTCTGAGAAGAGACCCTCAAGGACTCTAACTCGACCTTGCTCCCAGGCCCTGTACGGTTGCTCTCGTATTTTCTCTGCTAATTCCGACAGCTTCGTGAAGCGTCTGCCACGTGTACATTGGCGACGTACGCATTGCAGTCGGGAAAGCAAAAGAGAAAACCCCCACACCGAACTACTCAGCAATTCACAACTGTCGACCAATTCAGAGAGGTGGGGGTACTGCCTTTACTACCACCAAGAACTAACATGCTTAAAAGTAATTAGAACTAGAGACTACTGTGGGGAGTATATCTTCGCCAGTTTCAGAGTCAAGAGTGCTGAGTCTGTCCTGACTGTGGGAGCAGTCTATAGAATTCCTAACACTGATATATCCGAATTCAACTCTAACGTTAGAAATCTAATACTAGATAACAGACTGAACAAAAACCATCTCATTATCGCAGGGGACTTTAATATTGACCTCTACGAGCCTGAAAACCCTACTGCTGCCAACTTCCTCAACTGTATGAATTCCTGCTTCCTCATACCCTTAATCACTAGACCTACTAGAATCACTGATAGTACTGCCACGACTCTTGATCACATCTGGACCAACATAGCCTCTCAACTTACTTCAGGTATAATCACCGATAGCACTACAGACCATTACGCAACATTTCTCCTAACATTAACAAACTACCTCTAGAGACAAGGGAGATAAGCTTTAGGCTGCACAATGAAACTGCCATAGGCAATTTTATAGCTGCTGCTGTTAATGTGAACTGGGAGTCCGAATTCGGTGACATAGGGGACATCAACCTAGCAGTGCAATCTTTTCTTGTAAAAACTCTCAGCCTTTATAACACCCACTGTCCTATGCTTACGAAACAAGTCACAACTAAAAGGCTAAGCAATTCCTGGCTTACAAAGGGAATACTTAAATCCATTAATAAAAAACATGGCCTTGAGAAGAAGTGTAGGATAGGAATCGTCTCCATAGAATTTTCAAAGAATTACTCACCACTGCTGTCTAAATTAATTAGAAGAGCTAAAACTAAATACTTCGAAGATAAATTTACCCAAACAAAGGGCAATATTAAGAAAACATGGAGCACAATTTCACAAATATTGGGATCAAAGAAGAGTTTAAATAGCAAACCAATACTCTTGTCAAATAACGATGGTCAGCTTTCAGCCTCTGATACTGCCATTGAGTTCAATAGGTTCTTCTCTTCCATTGGGTCATCCCTTGCAAATGATATTCCATCTTCCAGTACTGATGTTCAGGACTATCTTACAGGTAACTATCCACAGTCTCTGTACCTAAAGCCTGCAAATTCCACTGATGTTAATGAGATAATCCTTTCCCTTAAAACCAAGTCTAGTGCCCTTGAGGAGATACCAACTTTAATTTACAAAAAGAGCCTCCAGATTTTTAGCCCCTGCTATTGCATTGCTCTTCAACAAGTCACTTGAACTTCAAACCTTTCCAGATATTCTAAAAAAAAGCGAGAGTAACCCCTATCCACAAATGTGGTGATCTCACAGATGTTAACAACTACAGACCTATATCAATTCTGCCAAACTTGTCAAAAATATTTGAAAAACTAATCTACAAGCAGTTTTACTCTTATCTATCCAAACACAATATACTTAGCTCTTGCCAATATGGCTTCAGACCCAAAAAAAAGCACTAATGATGCACTTATTAGTATGATTAACTTGATAAATGCAGCTCTTGATAAAAATTAGTTCCCTGTTGGGTTATTTGTGGACCTGCGTAGGGCATTTGACACTGTCAACCTCCAAAACCTTCTTCTTAAATTACATCATTATGGAGTCAGAGGTCACTCCCTGCAATACCTCAAATCTTACCATACTGACAGGCTCCAATATGTTTCTGTTAATAATTCAATTTCTCCCACCCTACCCATCAACATTGGTGTTCCTCAGGGCAGCATACATGGCCCTCTCCTCTTTCTCATCTACATTAATGACCTTCCAAATGCCTCCCAACACCTCAAACCAATTTTCTTTGCTGACGACACAACCTTCATTTATTCCAGTCCTGACCCCCTTGCTCTTAATGTCACAGTGAATACTGAGCTAAATAAAGTCCATCTTTGGCTAACTGCCAACAAACTCACCCTCAACATTGACAAAACGTTCTATATTTTGTTTGGCAATAAACCCTCAAATCAAATAAATCTCAGGATAAATAATACCCAAATTTGTAACAAAATAGACGGCATTCTCATTGACGTTCTTGGCGTTCTCATTGACCACAAACTGAATTTCCAGGGACACATTCTAAATATATCAAAAAAAGTTTCAAAAACTGTTGGCATTCTTTCTAAGATCAGATATTATGTACCCCGCCCTGCCCTGGTGACTCTCTATTACTCCCTCATCTATCCTTATCTCAACTATGGTATTTGTGCTTGGGGTTCTACTACCCAAAATCATTTACGTCCTCTAATTACTCAACACAAAGCTGCTATTAGGACAATATCCAACTCTGGCCCCAGACATCATTCGGTACCCCCTACTCAAATCTCTGAATACGTTAGATATCAAGTCACTGCACATCCTCTCATGTGTATTATTTATATATATATATATATATATATATATATATATATATATATATATATATATATATATATATATATATATATATATATATATATCCTTATCGGATATATCGGATATATATATATATATATATATATATATATATATATATATATATATATATATATATATATATATATATATATATATATATATATATATATATATATATATATATGTCGTACCTATTAGCCAGAACGCACTTCTCAGCCTACTATTCAAGGCCCGATTTGCCTAATAAGCCAAGTTTTCATGAATTAATGTTTTTTCGTCTACCTAACCTACCTAACCTAACCTAACCTAGCTTTTTTTGGCTACCTAACCTAACCTTACCTATAAATATAGGTTAGGTTAGGTTAGGTAGGGTTGGTTAGGTTCGGTCATATATCTACGTTAATTTTAACTCCAATAAAAAAAAATTGACCTCATACATAGAGAAAAGGGTTGCTTTATCATTTCATAAGAAAAAAATTATAGTAAATATATTAATTCAGGCAAACTTGGCTTATTAGGCAAATCGGGCCTTGAATAGTAGGCTGAGAAGTGAGTTCTGGCTACTAGGTACGACATATATATATATATATATATATATATATATATATATATATATATATATATATATATATATATATGTCGTACCTAGTAGCCAGAACGCACTTCTCAGCCTACTATGCAAGGCCCGATTTGCCTAATAAGCCAAGTTTTCATGAATTAATATATTTTCTCTAAATTTTTTCTTATGAAATGATAAAGCTACCCATTTCATTATGTATGAGGTCAATTTTTTTTCATTGGAGTTAAAATTAACGTAAATATATGACCGAACCTAACCAACCCTACCTAACCTAACCTAACCTATCTCTATAGGTTAGGTTGGGTTATGTAGCCGAAAAAGTTAGGTTAGGTTAGGTTAGGTAGGTTAGGTAGTAGAAAAACAATTAATTCATGAAAACTTGGCTTATTAGGCAAATCGGGCCTTGCCTAGTAGGCTGAGAAGTGCGTTCTGGCTACTAGGTACGACATATATATATATATATATATATATATATATATATATATATATCCTTACAAAATGAGCCTCCAGATTTTTAGCCCCTGCTATATATATATATATATATATATATATATATATATATATATATATATATATATATATATATATATATATATATATATATATATATATATATATGTCGTACCTAATAGCCAGAACTCACTTCTCAGCCTACTATTCAAGGCCCGATTTACGTAATAAGCCAAGTTTTCCTGAAATAATATATTTACTATAATTTTTTTCTTATGAAATGATAAAGCATCCCTTTTCTCTATGTATGAGGTCAATTTTTTTTATTGGAGTTAAAATTAACCTAACCGAACCTAACCAACCCTACCTAACCTAACCTAACCTATATTTATAGGTAAGGTTAGGTTAGGTAGCCAAAAAAAGCTAGGTTAGGTTAGGTTAGGTAGGTTAGGTAGACGAAAAAACATTAATTCATGAAAACTTGGCTTATTAGGCAAATCGGGCCTTGAATAGTAGGCTGAGAAGTGCGTTCTGGCTATTAGGTACGACATATATATATATATATATATATATATATATATATATATATATATATATATATATATATATATATATATATATATATATATATATATATATATCGTACCTAGTAGCCAGAACGCACTTCTCGGCCTACTATGCAAGGCCCGATTTGCCTAATAAGCCAAGTTTTTCTGAATTAGCATATTTTCTCTAATTTTTTTCTTATGAAATGATAAAGCTACCCATTTCATTATGTATGAGGTCAATTTTTTTTACTGGAGTTAAAATTAACATAGATATATGACCGAACCTAACCAACCCTACCTAACCTAACCTAACCTATCTTTATAGGTTAGGTTAGGTTAGGTAGCTGAAAAAGTTAGGTTAGGTTAGGTTAGGTAGGTTAGGTAGACGAAAAACAATTAATTAATGAAAACTTGGCTTATTAGGCAAATCGGGCCTTGCGTAGTAGGCAGAGAAGTGCGTTCTGGCTACTAGGTACGACATATATATATATATATATATATATATATATATATATATATATATATATATATATATATATATATATATATATATATATATATATATATATATATATATATAAAACGCTGAACTGTAATGCCAATCCTGACCTTAAAAGCTTCATTGAAGGTTGTAACAGAACTCATGAGCACCACACCAGAAACATATACCTTTTTGATATTCGACGAGTACGACTTAATCAAACTAGAAATGCTCTACAAATCAAGGGACCCAGAATGTGGAATGACCTTCCCAACCATGTTAAAGACTGTACCTCTTTCAACCAGTTTAAGATAAAAACTAAGCACTACCTAATTAACTCCCTGTAACCTACCTTACCCCTATAATGTCAACCCATGTCTGTTATTTTTAAACAATGCTGTTTGTCGACCAAATTATATTTTTGCTGTATTCCTGCCATGTTCCCCACTTTTTTATTTTTATATTTTCTCAACACATTTTATACTTTAATCTCAATTAGTATTAAGTTTTAGTCTTTAGTGTTTTTCCTGCCCGAAACGCTTTGCGTAATAGTGGCTTTAGGCATTGTATGTACTAGCTCTATCTAAAAATTCATCAATATCTGTATCACCCCTTGTATGTACGTACTTTAGCTAAATAAACATTTGAATTTTTGAATTTGAATTTGAATTTCCTTCCGCTACTTTGGCTATGTGACGACTTTTGATAGTTGGGAATATTTTCTTCTTGATTTGCTCCTTAATCTGTGAGAATCCATTGTTCATTACTTCCCACCTTTTGAACTCAGATGATTAATTTAATTCATTAGCTCCCCCACCTCACATTAATCTAATGGCAGAGGCGACATTTATTTCTGAAATTCTATCCCCAATACTCTTCAGATTCAATTCCATCCTTATTATCTTAATCACAGCATTTCTTGGGCATCCTAAGATTATTCTCATGGCTTCATTTTGTACCTTCTGAAACTTGCCCATCCTACCTTTACCAAAACAAGAAATGACAGGTGCAGCACAATCAATAAGGGATCTTACAGTACTCAAGTATATCATTCGTAGCACAGGGACTCCCACTCCCTTTCCACAGCATGCCAAGACCTTCAGAGGTTGTAATCTCTTCCGGTATTGACCCAACAGTCTGTTCATCTCAGCTTCCAAACTCTCATGGGTATATCCAACATACATGTGCCTAAATATTTATATATTAAACCTATATTTTTACCGTTTATTTTCAATATAATAGGCATCCGACTCCTACAATCAAACTTGGTTTTGTCTTCATTAACCAATTTAATTTCTTTCTTTATTATGCACCCCATACCCATCCCGTGGGCGGTGGTGTAAAGGATTACAGAGGCACATAATGGGTTCAGGATCTGAACTCTCTAGTTCGTTTAGCTAAGCAAATAACAATCTTTTGACGCTAGTTACATAATTATTAATGTTATATATACATGTACACATACTCATGCATACATGTACATATACATACGTATACATATATACATACACATACATATTTAATCACCCACACAAATACACACATCAGTAATCTTTTGTGTCACAAGTGATTCAACAAGAGGCTCACAACAGTCACTATACAAGGCACTTTACATCTATGAGGAGTCGCACAGTTACTATGTTGTTGTTGTTTTAGATTCAGCTACTCAGAACAATAAGTTCCAGTAGCACGGGCTATGGTGAGCCCGTAAGTGGAGGCTCTTTGAAGCCATTAGCTGTATCAGTGGCTGATACTAGAGATCTGGAGATGGATGTGGGTCATCATGATGGTTTTCAGCCTGGAGGGCTGGCTATACCAGTTATGGAGCTGGTGGGATTAGTATAGACCTCTAGGTTTTCCGTTTTTTCTTTGCCCGCGACTTTGGCTGAGCAGTGCTGTCGTTGGAGTTTGGTGACGTGGCCTCCATGAGGAAGTCTTGAACCGTGTATGTGTCGCATTTGTAATGCGGCGGTGCAGCTCCTACTATGATTTCCTCGTCTGAGGAGTCCGTAACCTCCGTAGTGGGCGTTTTTGTCTTTCGCCTCGCAGCCTTCGGTGGGCTTAGGTGTCGTTGATTGGTGGTTGTAGCTATTTCAGGAGCGCTGGTGGTGCTGTTATCGTTTGTAGACAGCACGTCTGCTAGCGCGGCTGCTGAGATAGTGATGGTAGGAGTGTTGGGAGCTGGAGAAGGAATTACCTCTGTTTGTGTCGCCCGGGTCATGGGCGGTTCTGGAGTCGGTGTTGAAGTTGACCACCTGGTCGTCCTGGTGGTAGTCTCCGGAGTGGTAGAGGAGGCAGTGAGATTTACGCTAGTGGCTATGATGGGGGCCAGGCCATTGTCTATGTATAATGGGTTTAGTTCACTGACAAAGCGCTGGTTGTCTGGTCCTGCAAGCCTTTCCGTTAGTCTAATAAGACCAGGGATAATGCCTGCACGTGATGCAGGGGGCTGAGAAGGAGCCTGTGGGACCTTGGGTCCCCAATGAGAAGGCTGTGTCGCCTGGTGGGAGGAGCCACATGTTGGTAAGACCGGAAAGTCTTCTGGTCGATTAGTGAGAGCTAAGGTGGTGGGTTGAACGCTTGAGGCTCTGGTCGAGGAGGTAGAAGGGTTGTTTCTCTTGGCTTCAACCTGGGCCTTGATGCTTTCCAGTCTGCGGGGGCAGCGGTAGGAAATTGCGGGGTGATTGCCATCACAGAGCAAGCAGCGATGGCCTGTTGCCTTGCATATGGAGTAGTGATAGTCCAGTGCGCACAGGCTGCACTTCTGGACAGGGTGCTGACACTTGTTGGTCGGGTGGGAGAACTCGTAGCACTTAAAGCACTGCTGGATCTCATGGTATCGTTCCTTTTTTATTTGGTGGGGTGGTATTTTTAGGCCGAAGCAGTAGAATCCTTGTGTGGCAGCCTGGGTGGCCGCAGCTATGATGGTGAACGTAATCTTCATTGATGTTTTGTCGGTGTTGCAGAACTCTAGGTTGAATACCGACAGGTTTGGATTTTCGTCCTCGATATTGTCCATGATATGATGTTGAGGTCGCTCAGCGATCCACTGGCTAGTCCTGCTGGTAAAAACAGTTCTTCCGGCCAGGAACTGACGTGGGAAGTGAGGATGTAGGTGGTGCTCTTTGCGAAGAATGGCCTCGTTAGTGAGGAGTTTTTCTAGCTCCTCTTCACATGAATAGAAGAGCACGATATCTTCACCTTCCTGACTAATGTCAGCGGGTTCGAGGTCAGTAACGTCCTTCAGGACCTTTAAAGTATTGCTTCTCCCGATAGCATAACCGTCAAGTGGAGTTGCTCTGACCTTAAGACGTTTGGGTCGCATTTTGACCACACTGCTCCTTGTGATGTGTTGGCGGGAGATGTCTCCCCCGTCTGCTGTGCACACAGTTACTAGCCTTGCTGCACACCCACCCAACTGGGCGGCAGCTCTACAGTCATGTGCATGCATTACTTACAGTAAGCATATTTTGGATACTTCGCTAAGATTTCGGGCAGCACATCATTATGAATGAAGTACTTACACATTTCTTGGACACTATTGATGGTGTTATCTCTAAATTACGCGATTTTTTCACATTCCATTATATAATGACGCAACATATGCGAATAGTTCTGCTGACAGAGTTTACATTTAGTCAAATCTACATCAGCAGATGTTACAAATTCCCAGAGGTACTTGTAGCCGAGCCTAAGCCTAGCAGTGGTAACATCTAGAGGTCTGCTAACCTTATTGGATGACCCATAGACGTGCGGTACTTCATGCATAATAGAATGATGATAGATGGAGGAACTGGTGTGAATTTCACTTTGCCTCAAGTCTCCAAAATTTAGTTGATGTTCCCGGAACATTACTGCCCTCAGGCTGCTCAAAGGCAGTCCAAGTTGGTAATCAATTCCCTCTTTACGAGCAAAAGTCTTCATTAACCACCAGTCCCATATGGTGACACAGATTTCGGAAATTATCCAACACCGTTTGAACCTTTGAAATATCTTGACCCTGAAACAAAATATCATCGGCATATATGATCGGAGTTCATGTGATCGGCAAGTTCATTATTTATTTCAAAAGTTACTCCATCCTCCCCTGGGGTAATTGAATATCCTCTGTCATATATGGTGCAATAAACCCATCTGGCCTTGTTGCTATTGAATATCCTCTGTCATAAAACGTTGTGCTTATTAGTGGCTTTAGGTATTGTATGTACCAGCTCTATCTATAAATCCAACATTATGTTTGTAACTCATCTTCTATGTATGTACTTTTACTTAAATAAACATTTTTATTTTTATATATGGTGCAATAAACCCATCTGGCCTTGTCGCTTTCTATTGATAATAACTTTAGTCTCCACAAACATGTTGTTGGGTAACATTTAAGAGACATTCATAATGGTTCAACTATAGACGAATGTCACAGAAATGCTACTGGATTTTTGTGGTCTCAATTCTTACCTGATCTGAAATGTTAATTAAAATGTTTTACTGATTACTGGTACAGTAGTAGTTCTTCTTAGAGCTAGCTATACGCTACTAATTCCATTTGAATACTATAATTCTAAAACATATTTTCATGCACTCAAAAGATCTTGAACTTATCAAGCGAGGAGTGAATGTAAATAATCTTCAAGGAATGAGTATGAGGTGCAAAATAAACTACTAATCGCAGGATATGACACTATGATATTCGTGCTCTATTTTGGGGTAAATAAAATACATGATTATTTTCAGAATATATACTTTAAGGACAAATATTTGAAAAGATACTGTATGGTTCAGAATTTCTGATGGTATAGAACATATTAATTAAGGTTCATATTTAACCTACCCAATGCTACCCAAAACGTTCTAGCATTACACACGTAACTGAGAAATATGACATATTTACCCCCTATAAAGATGGTATTGAATGTCTTTTAATATGAATGCATGTTAATTAGACTATTGATTGGTTGGTGTATAGCGCTCCACACAACCAGAGCGGGTCCATATATTTACCAATATAGTTACCCAATGCTACCCCGGCCTTCTAGCATTACACAAGTAATGAAAAATGTGACATATTTACCCCTATAAAGATGGTATTGAATGTAATTTTAATATGAATGCATGCATGCTAATTAGACAATTGATTGGCTGATGCGTACAGCTCCACACACCCAGAGCGAAACCATCTAATTACCCAAAGCCAGCCATAGCTACTCAATCATTCCCAAAACCTGCTTGCATTACACAAGTATTGAAGAAATATGACATATTTACCGACAATAATGATGGCATTGATTGTAGTGTTCATGTGTCCGGATACCGGCGATTATGTATTATTACTTATTTAACCATATAATGCTTTCACATAAATTATATATATTACTTGAAATGTAGTGACAGTAATGTCTACATCTCTGCCTTTCTTCTGAGATATAAATCTTGAAGGTTAATTAGCATATATATGCATGTTAATTAGACAATTGATTTGCTGGTGTGTAGCTCTCCACACACCCAGAGCGGGTCCAGGTATTTACCCAAAGCTATCCATAGTTACCTAGTGCTACTTCGGCCTTCTAGTATTACACAACAAACAAGTAATGAAGATATATGACATATTTACTCCCTATAAAGATGTTATTGAATGTATTATTAATATGAATGCATGTTAACCCAGAACTAAACCTCTTATCCACTATCTATGACAATCATCACTTTAATGATCTAAATTGCAGATATTTTGCAGCACATGATGTAAACAATGTATTAACTCATAACCACAATATCTCTGTAATCAACTTGAACGTTAGATCCCTAGGTAAACACTTCGATGATGTTAGTGCCTTGATTGAAACTATTGACAACAAATTCTCTTTTATTATACTTACTGAAACATGGTTGAAAGAGGATACTACTCAACTCTTTAACATGCCTAACTACTCGGCAATTCACAACTGTCGTCAACTTCAGAGAGGTGGTGGCACTTCTCTTTACTACCACCAAGAACTAACATGCTTAAAAGAAATTAGAACTAGAGACTGCTATGGGGAGTATATCTTCGCCAGCTTCAGAGTCAAGGGTGCCGAGTCTGTCCTGTCTTTGGGGTGCAGTCTATAGAATTCCTAACACTGATGTGTCCGAATTCAACTCAAACCTTAGAAATCTAATACTTGATAACAGACTGAACAAAAACCATCTAATTATCGCAGGGGACTTTAATATTGACCTCTGCGAGCCTGAACACCCTACTGCTGTTAGCTTCCTCAACTGTATGAATTCCTGCTTCCTCATACCCTTAATCACTAGACCTACTAGAATCACTGATAGCACTGCCACGACTCTAGATCACATCTGGACAAACATAACCTCTCCACTTACTTCAGGTATAATCACTGATAGCACTACAGACCATTACCCCACATTTCTCTTAACTAACATTAGCAAACCACCTCTTGAGTCAAAAGAGTTACGTTTTAGACTGCACAATGAAACTGCTATAGACAATTTTATAACTGCTGCTGATAATGTCAACTGGGAGTCCGAGTTAGGTAACATAGGGGACATCAACCTAGCAGTGCAATCTTTTCTTCAAAAAACTCTTAGCCTTTATAACACCCACTGTCCTATGCTTACAAAACAAGTCACAACCAAAAGGCTTAACAATCCCTGGCTTACAAAGGGAATACTTAAATCCATTAATAAAAAACATGACCTTGAGAAGAAGTATAGGTTAGGAATTGTCTCCAAAGAATTCTCAAAGAATTACTCATTATTGCTATCTAAGATAATTAGACGAGCGAAAACTAAATACTACGAAGATAAATTTACCCAAATAAAGAGCAACATTAAACAAACTTGGAGCACAATTTCACAAATATTGGGATCAAAGAAGTCTTTAAATAACAAACCAACACTCCTGTCCAATAACGATGGTCAGCTTTCAGCCTCTGATTCTGCTATTGAGTTCAATAGGTTCTTCTCTTCCATTGGTTCATCCCTTGCAAATGATATTCCATCTTCCAGTACTGACATTAAGGACTATCTTACAGGTAACCACAGTCTCTGTACCTAAAGCCTATGAATTCCACTGACGTCAATGAGATAATCCTTTCCCTTAAAACCAAGTCTAGTGCCCTTGAGGAGATACCAACTTTAATTTACAAAAAAGCCTCCAGATCTTTAGGCCCTGCTATTGCTTTGCTCTTCAACAAGTCACTTGAACTCCAAACCTTTCCAGATATTCTAAAAAAAAGCGAGAGTAACGCCTGTCCACAAATGTGGTGATCTCACAGATGTTAACAACTACAGACCTATATCAATCCTGCCAAACTTGTCAAAATATCTTGAAAAACTAATCTATAAGCAGCTTTACTCATATCTAGCCAAACACAATATACTTAGCCCTTGCCAATATGGCTTCAGACCCAAAAAAATCACTAACGATGCACTTATTAGTATGCTTAACTCAATTCATACAGCTCTTGATAAAAATGAGTTCCCTGTTGGGTTATTTGTGGACCTGCGTAGGGCATTTGACACTGTCAACCACCAAAACCTTCTTCTTAAATTACATCATTATGGAGTCAGAGGACACTCCCTGCAATACCTCAAATCCTACCTTACTGACAGGCTCCAATATGTTTCTGTGAATAATACAATTTCTCCCACCCTACCCATCAACATTGGTGATCCTCAGGGCAGCATACTTGGCCCTCTCCTCTTTCTCATCTACATTAATGACCTTCCAAATGCCTCCCAACACCTCAAACCAATTCTATTTGCTGACGACACAACCTTCATTTACTCCAGTCCTGACCCCCTTGCTCTAAATGCCACAGTAAATACTGAGCTAAATAAAGTCCATCTTTGGCTAACTGCCAACAAACTCACCCTTAACATTGACAAAACTTTCTATATTCTGTTTGGCAATAAATCCTCTAATCAAATAAATCTCAAAATAAACAATATCCAAATTTGTAACAAATTAGATGGCAAATTCCTTGGCATTCTCATTGACCACAAGCTGAATTTCCTGGGACACATTCTAAATATATCAAAAAAAGTTTCAAAAACTGTGGGCATTCTTTCTAAGATCAGATATTATGTACCACGCCCTGCCCTGGTGACTCTCTATTACTCCCTTATCTATCCATATCTCAACTATGGTATTTGTGCTTGGGGCTCTACTACCCAAAATCATTTACGTCCTCTAATTTCTCAACACAAAGCTGCTATTAGGACAATATCCAACTCTGGCCCCAGACATCACTCGGTACCCCTAATCAAATCTCTGAATATGTTAGACATTAAGTCACTGCACATTCTCTCATGTGTATTATACATATATAAAACGCTAAACTATAATGCCAATCCTGATCTCAAAAGCTTCATAGAAGGTTGTAACAGAACCCATGAGCACTACACCAGAAATAAATACAGTTTTGATATTCCTAGAGTACGACTTAATCAAACTAGAAATGCTCTACAAATCAAGGGGCCCAGAATGTGGAATGACCTTCCTAACCATGTTAAAGACTACCTCTCTCAACCAGTTTAAGATAAAAACAAAGCTATACCTAATAAATTCCCTGTAACCTACCTTACCCTTCTATTGTCAACCAATGTCTGTTTTTTTAAAGAGCGCTGTTTGTCGACATAATTGTATTTGTGCTGCTTTTTTAGCTATGTTTTCATTTCTTGTTTTCATTCTACTCTTTATGCTCAATTAGTATTAAGCTTGTCATTTAAGTTGTTCATGCCCGAAATGCTTTGCGTAATAGTGGCTTTAGGCATTGTATGTACTAGCTCTACCTATAAGTCAACCAATATTTGTCAAAATTTCTTGTATGTATGTACCTTACCTAAATAAACATTTATTTATTTATTTATTATTTTATTTATTTATTTAATTACACAATTGATTGGCTAATGTGTACGGCTCTACACACAGACACCCAGAGCGAGTCCATGTATTTACCTAAAGTCACCCATAGCTACCTAATCATACCCCAAAATTTCCTTTCATTATATAAGTAATGAAGAAATACGACATATTTATCTATTATAATGATGGTATGTAATGCAGAATTTGGAAAAACATGGTTTTACTCTGAACTAATCTCTGGATACGTAAATATGTACATAGTAGTTCAAGTAGCGAACGCATACTGCAGCAAATAATCATCAGCATTTATATAACAAAACTATTGTCCCATGGAGTTAATTACACTTCCAGACACCTATTTTTTAATACAACTTCAATGTTTTCTGGCTATTTATGCTAAATATTATTGTAACTATGCATTATTGTAGGTTATATCATTATTTCAATTTGTGACAATTTGAGCAGAGAAGTGCGACGTGTGTACAAGAGGCTGATATGCCAGCAAACACTCTCCAGGCAACAATCTGTCTTGGATAAGTCGCTCCACAACATTGACGCTTGGATCGTCGACTTGATTTGGCGTCACCAGCTCTTTATTTTCGTCTAATTTCTTTATAAAAAAGATACTTTTTCAGATTAAAATTATGTTTTTTCGTGTTGTACATTCAACACCAACATTATAATGAGTAAATATATCATATTTATTCATTATTAACGTATTGCCAGGAAGCTTTGTGAAGCTTGTGTAGCTTGTGGTAGCTTGCGGTAATTAGACCGACCACCTGGAGGCTAGCATCTTTATGCAATTCTTTATGCTCTTTGTCAACTGCTTTTCTGAAGTCAACGATCCTCTTTCCTTGTGCTTGACTCACACAGTGCACTCATGGCCCTGTAGTCATTTAACTCTTTGTACCCTGTGGTGGTGCAAAACTACCACAGGATGTTGTTTTAAATGAATGTGAGACATTTGCCGTTTAGAAAGCCATCCACACTTGTCCTATTTCCCCCAAAAAACCTTCCTTATTCAAATTTATATCCAGTCATAAATTCCTCCATTTGCATAATTTTAAAGATACCTATCGCCTTGTGTTATGATCTTAGCCTGCAGGAGAAACGAGTCTCCCTCCTTGAGAGTTATTCATCAAGCCTGACCTAACTGGAAGGTCTAGCAAATATAGAGGCGATAACACAGATGAAAAATAGTATGTTGGATTCAATGGACAGTTTAAGATTATGGGCAATGAAGAAGAAAACAGATAAATGACTGGCTAGGAGATGTGGACATTTTGCTGGAGGCGTGAGGCTCGCTTCTAGAGGGGCTTTCACCTCACTTGAGTGCCAGACATCGCAGGGGAAAGCCGCGCTCCGTTCGAGCTCCCGCCAGAAGGGAACCCCAAGTGATATATCTCGAAGAGAAGAGAAGTGTGTAGATGTGCCAGCTGTGGAACCGAGCTGGGAACGTTGTGGTCTCAAGTCCTGGTCGACGAGCAGAGTTTAATAAGCTGCTCAGAGGCATTTTCGTGGGCTGTGTGGAGCGCCCTGACCAGACGCCGTCAGAGGGAAAGCGCCCTCGACCAGTTAATCTGTGGTAAGCACGATATACGCCAGTTCTTAGTGATTGCTTGTAGTTGGTCGTGTGCCCAGCGACAGTAGCGATGTTTATTTATAAGTTAGACATGTTTTAATAAGGCAGAAGGCCTGAAATAAGAGAGTGGAGAGGGAGGAACACGGAGCGACGTCCGTCCCCTCTGAGCTCTGACAGACGACTGAGGGAGCCCTGCTCCTGACGGAGGAAGACCCTCCCAGCGAGTGAGGACCGCCGCCAGGCGAGGTGGAGTATGGACCCGCCCAAAACGGGGGAGTCCACTCTCACTGTATATAGTGGACAGATAGAGGTTGGAGACAAACATATTGTGTGATTATTTTTGTTTATGTGTTAAAGGGGAAACATTTTTATTGGAGTGTCGATGGGTTGCAGGTTTGTCTTTGGGGAAGAGGTTGCTGAGAACTTCGAAGCCAGCACAGATGAAGTAATTGATGAGACTCCAAGGTAGTGGAGGAGAGGACCTCGAGCTGTGAGGAGAAGAAGCAGTGAAGAGGAGTGTCACGTGCTTCTGTAGAGGTGGTGAAGCACAATAGTTGCTCGAGGGAACTTCATGGTGTAGCAGCCAAGAGAGCTGTGGAGGGACCTAGCAGAAGGGTGAAGCACCGTAGTTGCTCAAGGAAACTTCATGATAGCAGCCTGGAGGAGCTGCAGAGGATCCTAGTAGTGAAGCCCGGAAGAACCTGAAGATATCAGGGTAGTGATCTTCCAGAGGTGGAAGGGAAGTTATTGCTTGTAGGGAGTTGATAGTGTTTGGTTGTCATTAGCGTGCAAGACGCAGTGAGAGGTGAGTGACTGTTTGCATTCTTATGTCAAGGAGTGTTTTATACTGAAATTTAGAGTTGCAGGCGTAGGCTGGATTACCTACAGATGTATGCGTTCTAGGACTGATAGGGTGATCGATTGATCATTGCAGTGTAGCAAGGAACATTTATACTGATATATGTTATTGCATTCACATGCTGATTTTCTTTATACACATTTATAGATACATGTATATATTCTCTTGCTGATGGTGCAACAGTGTATGTAGACTTGATCTACTTGAGGAGGTTGATAGTATCAGGTGGTGAACCAGGAGATAGGATACCAATTGATAAGCTGATAATAGAGTTCTGATGGTGTTGGAGTGCAACCTGATTGTAATATTATTGAGTATAGGATTCATTATTATTATGTGTGTGTATGTATCGTGTATGTGCTTTGTCCAGTAAATGTATCCCAATTTGCTGGTGTTTGCCCTTGTCCTAGTGAGGCTTCCCAGGAGGTAGTAAAGAAGGAGAGAGAGAGAGAAAGAACCAAGAACCACTGCTGTGGACAGGGTAGGAGGTAATACTAGTAAGTCATAGGGGATTGAGGAGATCATATCTCATAAGGAGAGAGTGGGGAGTCACA
Organism: Procambarus clarkii; assembly: GCF_040958095.1. NCBI lineage: Eukaryota > Metazoa > Arthropoda > Malacostraca > Decapoda > Cambaridae > Procambarus > Procambarus clarkii. Next base: position 25,719,711 of record NC_091173.1, on the reverse strand, counting down.
GCGGCTCGAGTGGGTGTGTGCACGTGACAACGAGGCTAAGTGTTGGAGCCGCATCCCCTAAACGTGTGACGTTGAGCCCCTCTCCAAGAGCCAGAAGCGCCCAGGGGTGATCTCCTAGTGAGGTATAAGCACTCTACCGAGTTGTGGGTTGGGTTGTCTGCAAAGGAGGAACAACGACGACAACATCAACCAACCCACAGACTATAATACTTGCCATTAAACCTTCCAACGTAGACATTTAATGAACCATTACTCTTATTCCTTATTGTTCGAACTGTATTTTCCCCAATTAGTCGTGCACCTGTTTGTAGAATGTCGCATTTTTCAAGACGATAGTCAATCCTTCTATCCTAATGTTCCTTCGGGTCATTTGACCATCGACAATCCATGGTAAATCCGATACCTTATATATTGCGTGTATTGTATCCCTTTGTTCTCGTATTAACAACCTTTAGTATTGTTTATATCCAGCAACAGTGATCGTGGTACGTAATGAGGTTCTCGGGAGTTTGTCAGCTTGTTGTGGGGTTCCTTCCTGAGCGGGATCAGTAATTTGACCTGAGGAAGGGGAGGGTTACCTCGATACAAGCCTATCGTGTATGAATGCATTCTGGCTGCCTGTCCCCCGTCACAATGAATGATTATTATTATAGTTTTCCTAGATCTTTGCCCTCTTTTGAAAATTACTTATATACTTATCACTTGATAAAATACTTGGTGACTTTGACAACTTAAATATTTTCGTCTAATATCTTTTTGTTCTCGTTATGGCATCCTGAATAATATTTAGGGTTTACTTGTATTGTTCTGTGCCATAAAAGGATTCTTGTCTCTGATTCTGATATACTTTATTAGTTTAACACTGTGAATCCTTCGTTTTTCCTTTTGTACGTCATCCTTCCACCAAAGGAATTACATTTGCAGTGTAACTGCAAATGTAATTCTAACCAGTATCATCAAGCTTGCAGGAGTGACAAACTAGGTACACCAAGTGTTATAAAGCTCAAGTTACTGAATGGTGTGTGTGTTGAAGGTGTGTGTCATAAAGAAATACTACATACACGCAAGCCCACCTCAGCGTTCTGACTGCAAACCCAGCGGTTTTGTTGACTACACATTGGAATGGTTTCTTGTTCTACCTACCTCCGGTTATCTCATGTGTAATACCATCCTTTAGTAAACTGAAGTTCATCCTTGATTTCAAAAGAAATTTTAAATATTAATTAAATAAAGCTTTTATTTATTTTACAAATTTTAGGCTTTTGCCATTTAGTAAATGTACTTACTGAATATACAATGGTGACTTTTTAGAGGAAGACACTTTGTAACAATTGTACAAGATTATAAAATTCTTCCATCTCTGCATAATTTTTAAACAATGACTGTAAAATTGTTATAGGTTTTGTTTTTACCGAATGATCTCGTTTATTAATTGGTGAACCACGTCATTGATTATAAACAAGTGTAAATTCTTGAAAAAAGGCAATATTATCGAAACATGATTAATTACAGGTGTTTGTCATCAATAAAACCGAGAATTTGGAGATTTAAGTAATAATTACTACAAAGATAAATTTCTAAGCTATTACCAGCTAATTACACATTATTAAATATTGTTTACTATTGCTATTTTGTGTGTGAGAGCATTCATTGCAAAAAACATATTTTCATATCTAGCATTATTATACATGATTTAAATTCGTAAAGCAGAAATAAAAACTGAAAAAAACAAATTCTAGTTAATCTTGTTCTTAAAATTATCAACATTTTTTTTTAAACATTATAAAGCAAGTTATTAATAGAGGTTTCAGGTTTGTGATGTGTTTAATTCTCATAAACAAAAAACATTATATATATATATATATATATATATATATATATATATATATATATATATATATATATATATATATATATATATATATATATATATATATATATATATATATATATATATATATATATATATATATATATATATATATATATAATATATATATATATATATATATATATATATATATATATATATATATATATATATATATATATATATATATATATATATATATATATATATATATATATATATATATATATATATATATATATATATATATATATATATATATATATATATATATATATATATATATATATATTGTTGGGGTCACTCACCGTAGCCCTGCGGGTCTTCACTCTAATCCTCTCGGCGCCACTGCACGCCAGGAGAGTATCCCAGTCACTCCCCAACCGGCCTCTGATTGCGAAGGAGTGGGAACACGACTCATTCACTTAACTGTCATGTGCCCTCCCCAACAATTGGGCTTACTGTTAAACACAAGGTCGCCAACTGGTGTTTTCGGTGACCAGTAACACCTCAGTGGACTGGTTGGATTGTGGTAGCCTTGGCAAGGTCACACTCAATAGATCAGGAGTTCAGGCAGGTATGTACTTTTATCACTCTCTGCTTTCAGTATAATATAGCCACAAGATAAATGGAGGGGATGATATAAACACAAAAGTAATTTTGTATTTTACTTAAAATGCATGAAAGATGTCACAAGGTCAATCAATAAATAAATCAGCTGATCCTGGCTGTGGCCGGTAGTTCCCACGAATATTATGCACTCACTAAGTGGCAACCCCTCCCCCTCTCGTCAATGTCAAGACCAGCTGATTGCCTGGCTCCGCGCGAAAGTTTATTGCTTGTTTCCTAGATTCACGCACGCTGTTTCTTTAAGTTCTCTAATATTACTAGAAACTCGCACACTCGATATTGGCAACAATAGCACGTATTACTTAGTTACACTGCACTCGGGCTCAAATAGTCGTTTCTACAATCAATGCGACAATGACTTACTGTAATGATTTTACCTTGCCCTTCATTCAATGATATATTATGAAGTATTTAACACTGGAGTTTTCAGTACTTTCTCTCGTGGGCTATAACACAATAATTCACTGTACTCACAAATGATTGATCACTGCATGAACATAGACATATATAATGTATATAAATCAGACATCAATAAATGGTAAATAAATAGTTTCTGGGCACATAGCCTAACTTCCAAATACTGGCATAATATTATATATAATTCATCACTATATGTTCTCATCAAAGTCTTTAGAAAGATATACAAAACACAGTAAATTTATCACTTGTTCCGGGTGCCTGTACACACCAATAATAAACATGAAAATTATAAGTACTCTTGATAGTACTATCCTGCACACTGGTGCTTTATTGTGACATGGGTGAGACTTGCTCACGACATATAAAATCCTCAGGCTAGATAATATAGCCGAATAATATAGCTAACTAAAGAGGAATGGGGAGGGGAAACTAGAAACACCTACTTCAACCTATCCTCCGATGAGAGTTGAGTTGTAGCTCCTGGTCCTCGTGTCGGGAACGCCCCCACACACACGTTGTCGTGTCCTACCGGAACCACTCGTCGTCCCACCGTTTAGCGCGTCATCTCCGTGCCTTCTTCCCTGCAGGTCCGTGCTCCTTCTCGACTTCTGGTAGGGTTGGAGTCGGTCTCCTGGCCGTCGTCTTCTCCCAACAACGGCTGCCGCCTACGTCTCAGCTGCAGTCGTCCGGAATCCCAAATAGTCCTTTTCTTCCTCTGCTACCCAGTGGCTCTGTCAGCCACTACGCCATCACGAACTGGTGAACTGCCACAGACGTCACATACGTCACTGCACAGGCTTCACTTCTTCTTGCACAGTACCTGACTGGAGCACTTGTTGCTCAATAACCGTCGATTCCCTCTCTGGTTCAACACATGAACTAGGGAAGACCTCACAGAGTACTGGCAGACTTCAGGTGACGCGTAAATCCACGGGAGCGGGAAACAACTGTCAAACTGACAGGACCAATCGTCGCACGTCCAACCTCCTTGACGTGTCGTGTCTGACTGCTGGCGCCAGCGCGGCGCGTTGCCCGGACCCCCTTCCTTCGTGACGTCACTTTCGCCACGGGAGGTTTTCATTGGCTCTCGGTGCCACACTGCTGTCGGTGACCAATCCGGTGCCACTGACGTCACACAGTTTTGGTGGGGAAACAGGAGAGCCAGCGCCATCTTGGCTTCCTAAAGGGCCTAAGCCACAGGCCAACATATTACTATTTCACAAATTTCTCGGCTCTCCGAGAACACTTCACTCTCTCCCATATATCAAATTGATGCCTGCAACGTAGAGAACGCTTGGGAAAAGTGGACATGACTCTTACTGCAGGCGTGGGAGAAATATAAGGGGGGGAACACCGTCACAATATATATATATATATATATATATATATTTATATATATATATATATATATATATATATATATATATATATATATATATATATATATATATATATATATATTAGTATATTTTGGTAGCAGTCTTTCCTGTAGACATATATTATTAATTATGACCGAAAAAGTAAGATTAATAATTCTAACACGAATTTTCTCTATCTTTCTTACGTTTCTTTTCACTGTTGATGGTAATTCAAAGATCAATTCTCCAAAATTCATTTTTATTTCTAGTCTGACGCGACACTTGAGCGCGTTCGTAAAACTTATTACATTTTCAAAGACTTTAGTTTACAAACACACAACTGAAACTGAATAGAGCTTACACATCTTCGAGTTTATATCTACATTTGGGTGAGGTGGATGAGGTGAAAACAAACTTTCAATAATGGGTATTGAATGGGTATTAAATTCAAACACAAGACAGAACACGAAACAATGGGTATTGAATGAAAGTAATTGTAGAAAGCCTATTGGTCCATTTTTCTTGATCCTTCTATATTGGAGCGGAGTCATGAAGTGGGTAGAATATAATTGTGCATTAATTGGCTGTTGATTGCTGGTGTTGACTTCTTGATGTGTAGTGCCTCGCAGACGTCAAGCCTCCTGCTCTCGCTGTATCTATCGATGATTTCTGTGTTGTTTGCTAAGATTTCTCTGGTGATGGTTTGTTTCTGGGAAGAGATTATATGTTCCTTAATGGCCGTATTTTAGTGGACATGGAAGGGGAAAAATTCCAGTGATATGATACAGAAATAATACATTTCTTAGATAATAATATAGATATGGTGGGTAGAATTTCCCACAAACGTTTCATTCGCATCCGAGCGGGTTTTTATATACATACTATATAGATGTCACGTCTGTGACGGAGAAAAACATGCTTTTTTGAAAAACTGTGTTTTTCCATGTGTTTTTCATGCGTGGGAAATCTTCGAAACCACTTTATCGATTTCTTTGAAATTTTGACACAACGTTGCCTTCGAATAATCGAGTGTTTTTAATTACCTATTATATACATGCCTCAGCTGCGACACGAGAAAACATGCTTTGTTTGAAAAACAGCACCATCTGTTGGACGTAAGAGCAACACATGCTGTATTCACTGAAAGTTGTTCACTGATTGCTTTGAAATTTTAACACAACGTTCCATTCGAATACCTGCGTATTTTTATATACCTGCTATATAGATGCCACACCTCTGACAGGTAAAAACACGCTTTTTTGGAAAATCAGCGCCATCGGTTGCACATGTTAGCAACACACTATACTACACATGTTATGATTTCATTTCAATGTTTCCGATTGCATTGATGAATTTAATTTTCAAATGAATTTGATTGATTTTCATTTTGATTTAATTATTTTGTGTGATATTGTGTTGGAATTGAGTTGTGTTGCTTACCAAACCGTTCATTTCATAAGTAAAAGTATAGATGCCACACCTATGCCAGGTAAACACATTCTTTTTTAAGAAACAGCGCCATCTGTTGCACCTAAGAGCAAAACACGCTATACTAAATATGTTATGATTTCATTTCAATGTTTCCAATTTCATTCATAAATTGAATTTTCATAAATTTCGATTTCTTTTCATGTTGATTTATTTATTTTGTGTGAAATTGTATTGGAATTGAGCTGTTGTTTACCAGACCGTTCATTTCATGAGTATAGTATTTTTTTTCATTGATTTTCATTTCGGTTTTTCAACTGTTTTTCTTATATTTAAGTGATGAAAACATTATATCATTTAATGTTCCCAATTTTCTGATGGGAACATTAGATCATTTGGGAATGCATCGGGCGAGGGAGTGGAGAAGGGTTGGGAGGATGAGGGGACAGGAGGGGAAGATGGTGAGAAGGACGAGGAGACAGGGGAAGGGGTAATGATAAAGAGGACGAGGGGACAAGAGGGTTGGGGATGGTGAGGTCGAAGGGACAGCGGAGTGGAGAATGGGGAAGTGGGGGATGGTGGGGAAGACGAGGGGATGGGGAAGGGAATGGTAGGGAGAACGAGGGGACGGGGGAGTGGGAAATGGTTAGGAGGACGAGGACACGGTAGAGTGGGGAGGACAAAGAGGGGATTGGTGGGGAGGACGAAGGGACGGGGAAGTGGGGAATGATTAGAAGGACGAGGACACGGTGGAGCGGGGGATGGTGGGAAGGACAAAGGGATGGGGGGGGGGGGGGGGGAATTGGTGGAGAGAACGAGGAGACGCGGGAGTGGGGAATGGTTGGGAGAATGAGGGGGGCGGGGAAGAGGGAAATGGTGGGGAGGACTGGCAGACGGGGGAAGGTTGCTGTGGCTCAACAACGCACATGCGTTGTTGAGCCACAGCAACGCGTGGCCGGGTACAGCTAGTAATTTAATAACTTTGATAGAATTCAAAGGGCATTTTTATATAGTCAATATTTTTGTTGACATTCAAACTACGGAATCTTTTCAATAATGACGTGAAAATGTTCTGAAGGAATGAATATCCGATTATTCATTGGGATTCTTAATGATTATCCTCATGCCATATACCTTTGTGTGGTGAGTGGCTTCCTCATGTTTAGTACCTTGGTGTGGTGAGGGAGGGAGGGGCATAAATTCTCTCCATGGCATTTTAAGTTTTTTTTCATTGTGGTCTAAGATTAGACTGATCTTCATTTCTGTCTAGTAAATTTTAGTTTGGGAGTATAGTTTACTGTAAAAATATTTGTCAATGTTATCTTTTATATATGGGCAAAATTTAAACAAACAAATTAAAACTCGAAAGTTTTTGCGTTTATGGGAAAACTGCTAGAGGAAATTGTAGAACATAGAACTTTGCACATAATATGTGAAAATGCTGACAATCGATCAAAAACTGTATTTTTGATTAGGTCTCAAATTTGAGAATCTCGTTCACAGAAAAAAATTAAGTTCAAGGTATAGGCCTTATATATAATTGTTCTACTTCATAGATTTTCTGGTAAATTTTAATAAACATTGCTTTGCATTCGTACTCGAATATGTAAAAGCTGTTGGCCAATGTGTGTTGAAATGAAGTCAAGAAAAATTCCCCCCCCCCTTCCAAGTAAAAATAGGGATAATTATAATGTGATAGGGAGATGTATAAGTATACTTGAAAAGTGATAAAGCCCTCATCTGGCTCCCACTCAGCAAAACAACCTAATGAGACAAACAAAATAGAGTTTAAAATTTATGAAAAAAAATCGGACCCCAAAAATTATGTCACAAATTCTGCAACCTGTGACTGATTTACATATTGACCAATTTCATTCCAACTTCACATACGTAGTGACAACAATGCATTCTCCAAAATGTATAAATCACAATAAAATCAGAGAAAAAATAAAATCCCCCACCCCCCAAAGAAAAATTGGTGGACAAAAGAAATTTGGAATTGGACAATGGATTTATATGAACTATATAATAATATACAGCAAAATAGCATACATTCTCATTTTTATTTGTTTGTCCAGATCAATAGTTCAGATTTCTACTTTCTAATTTCGTTGTACATCGGAATATATATTATGGTCCTCATCGTTACTATAGTAGGTATCCTTCAGTCTCGGGAGACTTTGGAGTTGCGCTCTGGTTGTCAATCCTGGTGCAGTGTCTGGTGTGACTGATGAGGCCAATCCGAGAGTGGCAGTCCATCCCACACAGAGCACATGTCGGAAAATCCGACACCATTTAATAATATTACATGCAATTACAGATAATATTGCTGCCGTTGTATACACAAGTTAGCCCATAGAAAATGTAGCTAGTGAAATTTTCCGTCAATAGAAAACGGGATATCATTGCCACATACTATTATAAATTCACCAGCTATTTGTTGGGAATTATTCTTAAATACATTAGTCTTTGGACTTTACCATCATAAAACATCTCATTTAAATTAACTTAATTATTAGTATCAAAATAAAGTAAATGTGACCCTTCTATCAGTTACTGATATCTGGACAAAGTAGGCCAGTAGCGTCAGTGAGGAAGGAGTGGTCAGCCATTGTTGTTAAGACCAGAGGCACACGGGAGTAAACAGCTCCTATCATCTCTCTTGGACGAAGTGTAATGGAGATCATATTAGTGCTCTACCATCATCAACACGCTGTCAACAATAATCAAGGGAAGTGTTCTACCGAAACCCGTTTATCTAATCATTTTTGGCCATTAATATTAGGTAGATATTGGGCGATCCGGTTAGAATGCGAACTCGCCTCATACAAAAGGTAATTAAGCCTTGGTCCTTATTTTATCATTATACAGTGTTTTCTCTGATATACCAGTCATATATTAGGATTCTGGCTTTACAGCTAGCGCCCTTTGACAAGAACAAGAAGAGGAAGCAAGCTTGGTATATCAGTTACTGGGTGATGGAAGCAGCCTCAATGAGGATAATTTGGTGTCTACATCCTAGTTATATCTGGTGGACTAAGCCTGCTGTATAATAAGATAAGGAACCTCCTCAATGTATACTAATATATGTAGTTTAATACTGTAGTTTAATTGGCTGCATATATATAAATTCAATATAAACCCCCCCCTAATGAGTATGGATCGATTTGTGAGATTATTGCAGAAATACAGTCCACTTAACATCATACAAATTGCTATCGAAATATATAAATTAACGTCAATATAAATTCTATATAAATTCATATAAATTAAATATATATAAATCTCACAGGTCGGTTCCCACAGCACAAACGAAGTTTGATTCTGGTCTGTCTCCCTGGCTAGCGGCCTTCTTTCTCTGTCTCTTTGCCTCCGATTTCATGGCAAGCGACTCCTCGAACTTGGAGAGACCTTTCTGAACAGACTGCATCCAGGCTGATCGGTCTGCGGCCAGTGTTTCCCACGAAGTAAGGTCCATGACTTTCAGGTCCCTCTTGCATATGTCTTTGTACCGTAGGTGGGGTTTGCCTGTTCGACACTTTCCCTGCATCAGCTCTCCATACAGGAGATCCTTGGGTATCCTGCTGCCGCCCAGTCACACCACGTGCCCGAGCCAGTGCATGCTTCTCTGCTTCATGCTGGTGATTGTGTACATGCTGGTGATTCTAGCTCTCCCCAGGATGCTGTTGTTTGTCAACTTGTCCTGCCAGGTGATATCCAAGATGTGTCAGAGGCAATGCATGTGGTAGGCGTTCAGCTTTCTTTCTTGACGGACGCAGAGTATCCAAGACTCATTGCCATATAGGCGAGTGCTCAGGATGCAGGCTCTGTAAACCTGGATTTTTGTACACTGTCAACTTATTGTTGGTCCCACACTCTCTTTGTCAATCTGGACATGGTCGTAGATGAGTTACTAATGCATTTGTTTAGCTCCATGTCGAGAGCGAGGGAGTCAGAGATTGTGGAGCCCAGGTACACAAAGTCGGGAACGACTTCTAGTTTGTAATCGGAGATGCCATTGTCAGGTGCGGAGTCCACTCCTTGCCCCATGACCTGTGTTTTTCAGGCTGATGGGGAGTCCGAAAGCCTGACAGACCTTGCTGAAGCAGGTCATGAGTCATTGGAGGTCTTCGGATGAGTGGGTGGTGACTGCTGCGTCGTCAGCAAAAACGAAGTTGCGAAGACACCTCAGCCGAGAATGAAGAGCTTTCCAGTTGACCTGGTATGGAGGTAGATGCCTTCCATGGCAGATCCGAAGTCGTGATGCAGCACAAATTTGAAGAAAATCCCGAATAGGGTTGGAGCCAGGAAGCAGCCCCTGCTTTACTCCGCTTCGGATTTCGAAGGCACCTGATGTTAAGCCGTCAAAGACCACGGTGCCCTTCTTGTTCTCGTGGAAGGATCTGATGGTGCTGAGGAGCCTGGATGGGCATTTGATCTTGGGGAGGATCTTGAACAGGCCATCCCTACTGACGAGGTTGAAGGCCATTGTCAGATCTATGAAGGCTATGAAGAGTGGCTGCTTCTGTTCCCAGCATTTCTCCTGCAGTTCCCCGAGGGAAAAGACCATGTCGATGGTGAGCCTGTTAGCTCGGAATCCGCACTCTGATTCTGGATAGACTCTCTCTGCAAGTACTTGGAGCCTCTTCAATGTGACTCGAGTAAACAGCTTTCCGACAATACAAAGGAGGGAGATGCCACGGTAATTGTTGCAGTCGCCCCTGTCACCTTTATTCTTGTTCAGCGTTACGGTGTTGGCGTCCATCATGTCCTGTGGCACCTTTCCTTGTACCCAGCAGAGGCAGAAGATTTCACGCAGCTCTATGAGTAGGTTACCTCTGCAGCACTTCAAGGTCTCGGCAGGAATGCTGTCTTTTCCAGGAGCTTTGCCAGAAGCAAGGGAGTCTAGGGCTTCGCTGAGTCCTCGAGGGTCGGTTTGCTGTCGAGCTCCATTAACGCAGGCAGACACTCAATGGTGTTCTTGGCGTCTTCGGTGACCACATTTTCCCTGGCATATAACTCGGATTAGTGCTCGACATAGCGTTTCAGCTGCAGTGTCTGGTCCTGAATCACCTCGCCTGTGGCCGATTTCAGGGGGGGGGGGCAGTCATCTTCTGGGTTGAGCGGAGGGCCTGCTTGATGCCGTCATACAGCCCCTTTACATTGCCTATATCTGCTGCAGTCTGTATCACATTCTGTAGCCTGTAGTCTGTATTGCCTATCACTCTGCTGCAGTCAGAACTCGAGCCAATAGTTGTTGGCACATCGCCTGACACTCTGCTGCATTTGCAGCAGACGGCCCGAAGGATCTGTAATTTGCACAGACTTGGCCAGGCTTTGTAGGCTGCTGAGGCCCTCGCTTAGCCGCTTCAATGAAAGAGTCGCTTCTCTTCAATGACAGGTGTCATATCTTCAGAGTGAGCCTCGAATCAGTCTGCTAACTTGCTGGTCTTCTTGCCGAAGGTGGACATAACAGCGTGGAACACAGCGTCTCTGAAGTGCTTCCATCTTTTATAGGTGGTGACCCCGGCCGGGCAGGGAAAGCTTCCTCGAGCGCACGTGCAAAATCTTCCACCTTGTCCTGATTGCGGGTATTGCTGGTGTTGATGCGAGGTCTGCCCTCCTTTTTCGAGTGGTGAATCTTCTTTGTTTGCATCTTGACCCTGCTACATTCCAAGAAGTGGTCGATGTCACAGACAGCACTCTGGTAGTTACGCATAATCTTGACACTGGGTAGACTTGCACGCTTGGAAAGAATCAGGTCAGTGCATGGATCTGGGGTGTCTCGAAGATACTCGGTGTTGAGGCTTTGTGCCAAAGAATGTGTTGGTGACACAGAGATCATGAAGGCAGCAGAGTTCTAGCAGACATTGCCCGTTCTGCAAAAATGATGCAAAAGTTATGAGGAGGATTGAAACAGAGGATGATAGTAGGAGGCTACAGAACGACCTAGACAGACTGAATGAATGGTCCAACAAATGGCTGCTAAAGTTTAACCCGAGTAAATGCAAAGTAATAAAACTAGACGGTGGAAACAGGAGGCCAGACACAAGATACAGAATAGGAGATGAAGTACTTAATGAAATGGAAAGAGAGAAAAATCTAGGAATTGATATCACACCAAACCTGTCTCCTGAAGCCCACATAAAAAGAATTACGTCTGCAGCATATGCAAGGCTGGCTAACATCAGAACAGCCTTCAGGAACCTGTGTAAGGAATCGTTTAGAATCCTGTACACCACATATGTAAGACCAATCCTAAAGTATGCGGCCCCAGCATGGAGCCCGTACCTTGTCAAGCACAAGACGAAGCTGGAAAAAGTTCAGAGGTATGCCACTAGACTGGTCCCAGAACTAAGAGGCATGAGTTACGAGGAGAGACTGCGGAAATGCACCTTACGACACTGGAAGACAGAAGAGTGAGGGGAGACATCATCACTACCTACAAAATCCTCAGAGGGAATTGACAGGGTAGACAAGGATAAACTATTCAACACTGGCGGTACGCGAACAAGGGGACACAGGTGGAAACTGAGTATCCAAATGAGCCACAGGGACGTTAGTCCCTGTGGCTCATTTGGATACTCAGGAAAGAACTTTTTCATTATCATTTCATTTCATTTCCTGAGTATCATTTGGATGCTCAGGAAAGAACTTTTTCAGTGTCAGAATAGTTAACAGGTGGAATGCATTAGGCAGAGATGTGGTGGTGGCTGACTCCATACACAGTTTTAGATGTAGATATGATGGAGCCCAGTAGGCTCAGGAATCTGTACACCAGTTGATTGACAGTTGAGAGGCGGGCCCATAGAGCCAAAGCTCAACCCCCGCAAGCACAATTAGGTGAGTACAATAAGGTGAGTACATTCACACTCACACACGCACATGCATGCATACATACACATACACAAACACAGAGCCCAGTAGGCTCAGGAACCTGTACACCAGTTGATTGACAGTTGAGAGGCGGGACCAAACAGCCAGAGCTCAACCCCCCTGCAAGCTCAATTAGGTGAGTACAATTAGGTGAGTGTACACACAATCATACACAAACAAATACACACACATTAGGTAATTAATATTTTAAGTTATAAATGCTATAAAACATCGTAGACATTTGCTAAAAATGTCTACGATTTCATTGACTGAAATTTCCGTATATTATATGTTAAAAAGACGACTTTTTAATAATAGTCAGTGTTGCCATTCTGCTACCAAATGAAAACTTTGAAAACAAAAACGTCAGGAAACGTTTTGTGTTTGCCGGGTTACAACCTTCAGAACACCTTCAGAGCAAACCGTGGGTGTGTGTAACTCTTGGGTCTGCCTGCTTGATGGTGACCCACACACTCGGCGCCTGGCGAGTTATCCGAGTCTCCACACTCTAAACTTCCATTTTGACTTTACATGTAAACCTGAGTTTGCTTCAAAAGGGGAACAGGTCGCAGTTGCTTCCATTGACTCTTCAGAAAACCACAGTGACACCCTCTTAGTGCACCAGCTCTGCACTCTTCTTGGTGCATCTATGTTGTTAAGCACAGCCATCTTTCCTGACGACCAAAAGACCTCCCTGTATTTGGTCCTACTTACCGACGTCGTGGCTTGCCTTCTCACACAGCTTACTGTTGCATTGTTCCGAGGAAACCCCTTTCAAACGGTCAGACCTTTGGCTCATTACTGAATAGTAATGAACATGATCCTGTACGATCCTGTCCTTAACTTTTTTAGTGTGTCACGTGAATCCCCTGCATAGCAGAGGAACTGCCTTTTCCCTTCATCTTCAATGCCTCTGCATTAGAAGTCTACATCTATACCAGCCCAGATGAGTCATCAGTCCTGCCACCTCTCCATACCCTCCAGGGCCTGGCACGACCTGGTACGACTCAGAGGCAAGCCGGACGCCTCTGCTAACCGGTAGTTTGCCCCCACAAACAAGCAGTTACCCGCCTTCAACTGACAGTGGTGCAGCTCAACACAAAGGCACCGCCAGCCACAACGACAGTTTGTTAGTTAACCAGATGTCCACCTTCCGTTGACACCGGACGAGTCATTACCACCAGACTATATAATGGGCGCCGCCTCCCTGGAGAGCCAGTCATTCTCTTAGTACTCTAGGATCACCGTGATCTCTCTCTTAGTGCTCTAGGATCACCGTGATCTCTCTCTTAGTGCTCTAGGATCACCGTGATCTCTCTCTTAGTACTCTAGGATCACCGTGATCTCTCTCTTAGTGCTCTAGGATCACCGTGATCTCTCTCTTAGTACTCTAGGATCACCGTGATCTCTCTCTTAGTGCTCTAGGATCACCGTGATCTCTCTCTTAGTGCTCTAGGATCACCGTGATCTCTCTCTTAGTACTCTAGGATCACCGTGATCTCTCTCTTAGTGCTCTAGGATCACCGTGATCTCTCTCTTAGTACTCTAGGATCACCGTGATCTCTCTCTTAGTGCTCTAGGATCACCGTGATCTCTCTCTTAGTACTCTAGGATCACCGTGATCTCTCTCTTAGTGCTCTAGGATCACCGTGATCTCTCTCTTAGTGCTCTAGGATCACCGTGATCTCTCTCTTAGTACTCTAGGATCACCGTGATCTCTCTCTTAGTGCTCTAGGATCACCGTGATCTCTCTCTTAGTACTCTAGGATCACCGTGATCTCTCTCTTAGTGCTCTAGGATCACCGTGATCTCTCTCTTAGTGCTCTAGGATCACCGTGATCTCTCTCTTAGTACTCTAGGATCACCGTGATCTCTCTCTTAGTGCTCTAGGATCACCGTGATCTCTCTATTAGTACTCTAGGATCACCGTGATTTCTCTCTTAGTGCTCTAGGATCACCGTGATCTCTCTCTTAGTACTCTAGGATCACCGTGATCTCTCTCTTAGTACTCTAGGATCACCGTGATCTCTCTCTTAGTGCTCTAGGATCACCGTGATCTCTCTCTTAGTGCTCTAGGATCACCGTGATCTCTCTCTTAGTACTCTAGGATCACCGTGATCTCTCTCTTAGTGCTCTAGGATCACCGTGATCTCTCTATTAGTACTCTAGGATCACCGTGATCTCTCTCTTAGTGCTCTAGGATCACCGTGATCTCTCTCTTAGTACTCTAGGATCACCGTGATCTCTCTCTTAGTGCTCTAGGATCACCGTGATCTCTCTCTTAGTACTCTAGGATCACCGTGATCTCTCTATTAGTACTCTAGGATCACCGTGATTTCTCTCTTAGTGCTCTAGGATCACCGTGATCTCTCTCTTAGTACTCTAGGATCACCGTGATCTCTCTCTTAGTACTCTAGGATCACCGTGATCTCTCTCTTAGTGCTCTAGGATCACCGTGATCTCTCTCTTAGTGCTCTAGGATCACCGTGATCTCTCTCTTAGTACTCTAGGATCACCGTGATCTCTCTCTTAGTGCTCTAGGATCACCGTGATCTCTCTCTTAATGCTCTAGGATCACCGTGATCTCTCTCTTAGTGCTCTAGGATCACCGTGATCTCACTCACCCGTCGTCCACCTTCAGCCAACGCCGTGTGACTGATGCCGTAGTGGTATGGTAGCTGTCTTCAGTATACCAGTATATCTTTATGCTTTGTATTAGAGTTAAACTTTCATTTACTTATTTGATTTGTTATTTAATAATAGCCAAGTATTATCATGTGTCATTTTTGTTCATTAATATTTCAGTAAATTGTTTTAATTATTTATTTGTTGATTTTAATTTGTTTCCACCTGCAACTTACACACTACAAGGCCAATAGCAGCATTTTTTTTTATTTGTGTAAGGGAGAGCAATACCATCTTGGTTCAGTATAGCTGCGATACCACAACCCATCACTTAAATTTAGAGGCCTGTCGTAGGAGCTGTTCAAGGAGCTGTTTCTATTACCCTTGATTAATGTTGTGTTTAGTTATTATACTTGGTTTTTATACTTTGCATTTTTTCAGAATTCATTTTGAGATTTACACACTGGTAACTGAACACATCTACTTTAAAGGTGTAGCAATTTGTGATCTGTTTATTAGATTGACTTTGATTACATGATGTTTTATGCGCAAATTCAAGCTCGTAATGGTTAGTCTTCTAAGCTATTGCTATATCTTTTTGTCCACATTAATTTTGCCTCAACAGAGAGGACTCACTCAGGCAGATCACCCCCTCGGGTACTTATCTGGTACTTTGAGTTGTCTTCGAACTATTATGTTCCACTTTTTATTACGAACTTAGGAGGAAGTATTGGACTAGATCTTCTTTCGCATCCAGAACTGTGTTATACATTCGGGACGTGTATAGCCGTTCTGGTCACAGTGGTGACACTCCCTGCACCCCTAAGCCTTCGTTTAAAGTTCATGATTAACTGCTCAGGAAGGGAGTTTACTATTCTTTTACAGAGCACAAGGTACGGTAACTGCAGTTAATTATCTAGATTCCAGTAGGACAACTCTTGCCCTTATCCTCACTAGAGTACAGGGTACAGACATCCCTACATCCTGTTTATATTTTACTACCTTGAATCATTCATTTATATTGTTTCTCCAAGTCCTTACTAAAGTCAAAGACTTAGTTATATTTCAGGTTATCATATATAGTGTAGTAATTTATCTTGTAAATTTATTGTTGCCTTACAGGATAGTTACTTACGTACAGTGTTGCCAGTTATATAACAAACATTCTCGTGCATATTGCCACATCACTTACAAGGCAGTCTAGTAATCTTCACTTATTGGTTCGCCTACACGATACTCGCATTTTTCTTCCATTTATATTTTGCATTTGAATAATATTCAATATGTTTAGTTAAGCAGCATTTTGTGCTAACCCGGAGGAGGAGCTCCACACATTAATTCGTGCTACTAGAGCAGAATTAATCACCCTTACTACTGAGTATCACATCACTCCTCCCCCCGGGGGGGTCACCAAAGCTGAACTTCATAACATGATTGTTGACCACCTTGCAGACAATAATCTTATTACTCCAGAGCAGCAGGACCAACATAGAGTTGCTGATAAAACCACACTCACAAACTAATAATTGAGTTAGCACAACTAGAAGCTGCTGCCGATGAACGCAAACGGGAGATGAGACAACAAGAGGCTGAATTAGCCCGTGAACGTGAACGAGAACAACGTCAGCTACAACAACAAGAAGCTGAACTACAACGTGCGCGTGAACAAGAACAATTCCAGCTCTTCGAACAAAAAGCTAAATTAGAACGTGCGCATGAACAATAACGACTGCAAAGCCTAGCTCAAGAGCTTCAACTTAAGAGACAACAAGAGGAGGATGGAGTTGGCATCACATTACGCTTGGAACAAGCTAGATCATACACCGCGCTCGAGTTCCGGCGCCAGGAGATAGAACTTGAAAGTCCCCACCTCTTTCAGCGCCGTGAAGCAGAAGCCAACTTACCGGTATGTTTTAAGCCTACTGATTGTATTAAAATGATGCCGCCTTTTGTAGAGGGAGAAGTAGATTCATTTTTTGTGTCATTCGAGGCCTTGGCCACCCAGTTACAATGGCCTAGGAATTAATGATCTATACTTCTCAGGTCACACCTTACAGGAAGAGCTGCCTTAACCCTCAGTACTCTTGCAAAGGAGACTGACTACAGTGTACTCAAGCAAGCAGTCCTTGACGCCTATCTACTTTCCCCTGAGAGCTACCAAACACGCTTCAGAGACTATATAAAAACTCAGGCTCAAACCTACGTGGAATATGTGAAGACCAAAACCAGGTATTTTTTAAAATGGTTAGAATCAGCTCAGGTGACCACATTCCAAGAACTTATCAATTTAATACTGATGGAAGAGTTTACCCGAAGAGTACCAAACCCCATACGCCTATATCTTGCAGATAAGGGAGAGACGAACCTCAGTAAATGTGCACAGTTAGATTATACTTACAGTTTAATTCATAAATCTTTTGACTCAGGTTACAGTAAACCATCTTGGTCCCGTCAAGCTTCACCTAAAGTAAGTTGCACTGACACTAACTATGCACTTTACTGTCGTTAATGTAGAATATATGGACACCTCATTGACCAGTGTCCAAATCCTAAGTGTAAAATCACTAGTACAGTTTCACCTAAGCCAAAGCATCCACCCACTAAGCCTATCAAACCTATACTACATGTAAATGTTCCTGTTAGTGATCTTGCTTTATTTGACAGACATGTGTATCCCGGAACTGTGTCAGCCAATGGTGAAGATTTCGTGGGTAAGAGCCCAATATGCATCTTGAGGGACACAGCTTCTCTGCAGTCTATTCTACTAAAAGCCGCTGCACCTCAAGTCACCTACCTCGAGGTTACCTTGAGGTGCTTCCGGGGCTTAGTGTCCCCGCGGCCCGGTCGTCGACCAGGCCTCCTGGTTGCTGGACTGATCAACCAGGCTGTTAGACGCGGCTGCTCGCAGCCTGACGTATGAGTCACAGCCTGGTTGATCAGGTATCTACATTGGAGAAACTGTCCTGATCACTGACCTCACTGCAACTACACCATACCCGCTCGCCACAGTCTACCTGGAGTGTCCATTCATTCGTGGAAAGGTCCAAGTTGCTATTCTGGAAAAACCTTTCCCCGTGCCAGGAATTCAACTCCTCCTGGGCAACGACTTGGCCAACCAGCAAGATTCCACCAATTTCATCGTCTGCGACAACCCCAGGTATGTGACTCAGTCACGGAAGAAGATCCCGCTATGACTTTTGCAGCAGAGGAAGAGGTACCCGTGACAGAAGAATCAGCAGACATCTCCCAGCCTGTTCTAGTGACTACACGTGCTCAAGCCGCTCAACCACAACAAGTAGCAGCAGCTGTCCCTCAAGACGTGCGAGGCCTCCCTCCTAATCTCAACCAGTTGGAGTTCCGTAAGTTACAACAAGCAGATTTGTCACTAACCCCTCTTTTCTATCAAGCACAGATTAAGACCGATGACATTCCTGGATTTTATATAGACACTAATCAATTATTGTATTGTAGATACAGACCCAGTAAGATTAAGGCAGAGGATGATTGGGCTGACGTGAATCAACTAGTGGTTCCAACATCATTAAGAAAAGATATCATATCTTTAGCTCATGGCCCAATGTCTCATTATGGGATCCATAAAATTTATAATGCCCTTTTACAAGACTATTTTTGGCCAGGCATGGCACGGTATGTCAATATCTATGTTACCAATTGTCATACCTGTCAAATGGCAGGAAAACCAAATGTAGGTATTCCCAAGGCACCACTTATGCCTATTTTTGTGCCTTCTGAACCTTTTACCAGGTTAGTAATCGACTGCATTGGGCCCTTACCAAAAACCCAGGCAGGCAACATGTACATCATCATGTGTTCTACAACCAGGTTCCCAATAGCAGTTCCCGTTAAGAATAATACGGCTGCTACAGTTGTCAAGCATCTGTTGAAGATCTTACCTCAGTATGGTTTCCTAAAGAAGATACAAAGTGACTGTGGAACTAATTTCACCAGTGAGTTGTTTAAGAAAACCCTTCAGGAATTTAACATCACCCAAGTCTTGTCCAGTCCATATCATCCTGCTTCACAGGGATCTCTGGAACGTAGCCATCAAGCCATGAAGTCTTTGTTAAAGAAATATTGTATTGATACTGAGAAGGATTGGGATAAACAATTAGATCTCCTTATGTGTACTCTCAGAAGTCTTCCTAATGAGTCCCTTGGAGTATCTCCTTATGAGATGCTCTTCGGTCGTAAGTGTCGTGGTCCTCTTAAAGCTTTTAAAGATTCCTTGACGTCAACCACCTTCAGTGATTCCCTTAATGTGCCTCAGTTTCTTAAAAACTTGAGACATAAACTTGAATAATTACATAAGTTTGCTAGTGCTAATTTACTGACTTCCCACCATAAGATGAAAGCACACTTTGACAAGAACACTAAGGTAAGAAAGTTTATTGTAGGAGACTTTGTTCTAGAATATTTTCTTATCCCAACTTCTCCATTTAAAAGTAAATTTTCATGACCTTATTGCATCAAAGAACAACAACAACTACATTCTAGAGACTCCGGACCGGCGTCGCAAGACACAACTCTGCCACGTCAACCTGCTCAAGAGTTATCAAGGAAATCCGCCACCAGTGTTAGTATCTGTATCAGCTTTTACCGAGAGGTATCCCAACAGTGATACATACCATGATACCTCTCCATCCGATGGTAAAAATAACATCGAGACCATGAAGTCTAACAGTGAGATTTTAAAAGATCTTCCCAAATACCTAGAACACTCTAATAATAGTGCTCCTTTAATTAAATTACTATCTACGCTTAAAAAACTGTTTCAAGACACTCCACAAGAATGTAATTTAGTGCAACATGATATCCAGCTGCTTCCTGATACGATGCCCATCCGTCAACCTTACTACCGCATCAGTCTACAGAAGAGAGAAGTCATGTTCGCAGAAGTAAAGTACCTACTCAGCAATAGATTAGCTACATCTTGTGAGTCTCCTTGGGCTTCACCATGCATACTGGTTCCCAAGCCATATGGCAAGGTAAGGTTGTGCACCGATTATAGGAAGTTAAATGCAGTTACCATCAAAGATTCTTATCCTTTACCTCGCATTGACGACATCTTAGATGCAATAGGTAACGCCACCTTTTTGTCCCAAATAGATCTCTTAAAGGGCTACTACCAAATCAAACTGTCTGAGCGTGCTAAAGATATCTCTCATCAATCGTGCCTTTATCAGTCCTTTTGGCCTTTTTAGGTATGAACGGTTACCTTTTGCACTTTGCAATGCCCCAGCTACTTTGCAGCGAGCTGTCAACCTCGTCATTCAAGATCTTGACAACACCCATGCCTACCTGTACGACATCGTTGTAGCAACCAACTCGTGGGAAGAACATCTTGACCGACTACAACGACTATTCTACAAGATTCTCCAGGCTGGTCTCACCATTACTTTGGGCAAGTCCACGTTTACTAAAGGTAAAGTACAATACCTTGGTCATGTTATAGGCAGTTTCACACCTTAGCACCTTTAGACATAGATCTTCAAGCCATCAAAAAATATCCACAGCCCACTTCTCGTAAACAACTTATGAGATTCTTGGGACTAGCGTCCTACTACCGTTGGTTCTGCAAGAACTTCAGCATAGTTGCCACACCTTTAATCAATATTACCAGCCCTAAAAGGAAATACATTTGGACCAACTCACAATCCATTGCCTTCGAACAATTGAAAATTTTGCTGTGTACTAACCCTATACTCGCCTCTCCAGATGTGAAATAACCCTTCATCCTTAATGTTGATGCTAGCAGCACCGGCATTAAGGGGTGTCCTGATGCAGCAAAGAGAGAGGGGAAAGTCCTACCAGTCAGCTACTACAGCTACAAGCTGAAGCCTCACCAACAAAACTACAGCACAATAGAGAAGGAGCTACTCGCCATCGTCCTATACTTGCAACGATATGAACCTTACCTTCAACGACACCAACCCATCACCATCTATTCTGATCATAATACTCTTCGCTTTCTACAACAAGCCCAATTCTCCAACCCGCGTCTAGTTCGTTGGGCCTTGTACCTACAAAACTACAACGTCCAGATCTTCTACACCAAAGAATCAGACAACATAGTTGCGGACGCACTATCACGTGTTCATGAAGTGGACCTTCCGCTTCCACACTCCTTCCAGCATCGACATCTCAGGCATTAGGAAAAGGCTTCGGGGAGGAGCTGTCACGTGAATCCCCTGCATAGCAGTGGAACTGCCTTTTCCCTTCATCTTCAATGCCTCTGCATTAGAAGTCTACATCTATACCAGCCCAGATGAGTCATCAGTCCTGCCACCTCACCATACCCTCCAGGGCCTCGCACGACCTGGTACGACTCAGAGGCAAGCCGGACGCCTCTGCTAACCGGTAGTTTGCCCCCACAAACAAGCAGTTACCCGCCTTCAACTGACAGTGGTGCAGCTCAACACAAAGGCACCGCCAGCCACAACGACAGTTTGCTAGTTGACCAGATGTCCACCTTCCGTTGACACCGGACGAGTCATTACCACCAGACTATATAATGGGCGCCGCCTCCCTGGAGAGTACGGGCTCACCATAGCCCGTGCTACTTGGAAGTTTTTGTTCCAGGTAGCTAATCTTAAACAACAACAGAGAGCCAGTCTCTCCCTTAGTGCTCTAGGATCACCTTCGTGTCTCTCACCCGTCGTCCACCTTCAGCCAACGCCGTGTGACTGATGGCATGGTGGTATGGTAGCTGTCTTCAGTACACCAGTGTATATATTTATGATTTGTATTCTTTGCTTATAGTTTATTCCTATCTTTTTTGTATTAATGTGTATTAATGTTATATTAACTTGTTCACCTTTGCATTACATGATAGCCAAGTATTTTTAGGGGCATTTATGTTCATTAATATTTCAGTAAATTGTTTAATTATTTATTTGATGATTTTCATTTGTTTCCACCTGCAACTTACACACTGCAAGGCCAATAGCAGCATTTGTTTTATTTGTATGAGGGAGAGCAATACCATCTTGGTTCAGTATAGCTGCGATACCCCAACCCGTCACAAACCAGATACTCAAACGTCAGTACACTGTGATCGCTCATTCTTTCCGGGACCTCGAAACCGATATCCCTTAAGTCGAAGTCGTTCAGAGTGAAGACTAGGTCAAGCTCGCTGGTTCATTGTTTCCTCTCATCCTCGTGGGTTCCCTGACATGCTGGCTTACAAAGTTTCTTGTCGTCACCTCCAATAGTATCCTCCAGGATACTATTGGAGGATCTCCATGTATCCTCACCTCCATGTGGTTCCTTGTGCTATCCTTCCATTATTGAAATCCCCCCTGATGAGCAGATGGGATCTAGTTCTACAAGCAGCAGAGGCTGTTCTCTCAGTTATAGTGTTAACTGCCATGTTGTTGTTGTCATACTCTTGCCTGGTTCTTCTGTCATTGGGTGGAGGGTTATATATCACTGCTACTACTATTCTTGGTCCTCCCATATTCATGGTGCCTGTTATGTAGTCTCTGAATCCCTCACAGCTCGAGATAGTCATCTCCTTGAAACTCCATTTCTTTCTCATTAGTAGGGGCCACTCCGCCTCCTCCCCTACATTTCCTCTCTTTCCTTATTACTATGTACTGCTGGGGAAACATCGCAAACACCTGTGTATGTTTGTGTGTGTGTGTGTGTGTGTGTGTGTGTGTGTGTGTAATTACCTAAGTGTAATTACCTAAGTGTAGTTACAGGATGAGAGTACGCTAGTGGTGTCCCGTCTTCCCAGCACTCTTTGTCATATAACGCTTTGAAACTACTGACGGTTCTGGCCTCCACCACCTTCTCACTTAACTTGTTCCAACCGTCTACCACTGTGTTTGCGAAAGTGAATTTCCTTATATTTCTTCGGCATTTTTGTTCAGTTAGTTTAAAACTATGACCTCTTGTTCTTGAAATTCCAGATCTCAGGAAATCTTCCCTATCAATTTTATAAATTCTCGTTACTATTTTGTACGTAGTGATCATATCACCTCTTTTTCTTCTGTCTTCTAATTTTGGCATATTTAATGGCCCAAACCTCTCCTC
Organism: Procambarus clarkii; assembly: GCF_040958095.1. NCBI lineage: Eukaryota > Metazoa > Arthropoda > Malacostraca > Decapoda > Cambaridae > Procambarus > Procambarus clarkii. The sequence continues at coordinate 25,696,446 of NC_091173.1, read as the reverse complement.
GTAGCTCTTGCCCTTCAGTTCTGGGAGCCACTTTGTGGCATGTTGTTGCACCTTTTCCAGTTTGTTGATGTGCTTCTTAAGATATGGGTACCACACAACCGCTGTATATTCCAAAAACAGCTGACCAACGACGGCGTCTGATTAAATTTGTGCTTTCGGCCCGCCACTCAGCTGTCAATCAACTGTTACTAACTACTAACCATTCCCCCCCCCCCACACAAACACACCAAGAAGCAGCTTTGTAACAGCTGTCTAACTCTCAGGTACTTATTTACTGCTAGGTAACAGGGGCCTTCAGGGTGAAAGAAATTTTGCCCACTTGTTTCTGCCTAGTCTGGGAATCGAACCCGGGCAACAGAATTACGAGTCCTGCCCGCTCAGCTACCAGACCTTCAAGTGTGTGTGTGTATGTGTGTGTGTGTGTGTGTGTGTGTGTGTGTGTGTGTGTGTGTATATATGTCGTACCTAGTAGCCAGAACGCACTTCTCAGCCTACTATGCAAGGCCCGATTTGCCTAATAAGCCAAGTTTTCATGAATTAATGTTTTTTCCACTACCTAACCTAACCAAACCTAACTTTTTCTGCTACCTAACCTAACCTAATCTATAAAGATAGGTTAGGTTAGGTTAGGTAGGGTTAGTTAAGTTCGGTCATATATCTACGTTAATTTTAACTCCAATAAAAAAAAAATTGACCTCTTACATAATGAAATGGGTAGCTTTATCATTTCATAAGAAAAAAATTAAAGAAAATATATTAATTCATGAAAACTTGGCTTATTAGGCAAATCGGGCCTTGTATAGTAGGCTGAGAAGTGCGTTCTGGCTACTAGGTACGACATATATATATATATATATATATATAACTGAAAACTCACACCCCAGAAGTGACTCGAACCCATACTCCCAGAAGCAACGCAACTGGTATGTACAAGACGCCTTAATCCACTTGACCATCACGACCGGACAAAATGAGGTGATAGCCGAGGCTATATGAACCACCCCACCGCCGGCACTCGGATAGTTATCTTGGGCATAGCATTTTACCAAATCACTTCATTCTTTGGGGCACACGTGAGGAACACAAATGCGAACAAGCCTGAATGGTCCCCAGGACATATGCAACTGAAAACTCACACCCCAGAAGTGACTCGAACCCATACTCCCAGAAGCAACGCAACTGGTATGTACAAGACGCCTTAATCCACTTGACCATCACGACCGGACAAAATGAGGTGATAGCCGAGGCTATATGAACCACCCCACCGCCGGCACTCGGATAGTTATCTTGGGCATAGCATTTTACCAAATCACCTCATTCTTTGGGGCACACGTGAGGAACACAAATGCGAACAAGCCTGAATGGTCCCCAGGACATATGCAACTGAAAACTCACACCCCAGAAGTGACTCGAACCCATACTCCCAGAAGCAACGCAACTGGTATGTACAAGACGCTGGTACTGTACATACCAGTTGCGTTGCTTCTGGGAGTATGGGTTCGAGTCACTTCTGGGGTGTGAGTTTTCAGTTGCATATGTCCTGGGGACCATTCAGGCTTGTTCGCATTTGTGTTCCTCACGTGTGCCCCAAAGAATGAGGTGATTTGGTAAAATGCTATGCCCAAGATAACTATCCGAGTGCCGGCGGTGGGGTGGTTCATATAGCCTCGGCTATCACCTCATTTTGTCCGGTCGTGATGGTCAAGTGGATTAAGGCGTCTTGTACATACCAGTTGCGTTGCTTCTGGGAGTATGGGTTCGAGTCACTTCTGGGGTGTGAGTTTTCAGTTGCATATGTCCTGGGGACCATTCAGGCTTGTTCGCATATATATATATATATATATATATATATATATATATATATATATATATATATATATATATATATATATATATATATATATATATATATATATATATATATATATATATATATATATATGTCGTACCTAGTAGCCAGAACTCACTTCTCAGCCTACTATGCAAGGCCAAATTTGCCTAGTAAGCCAAGTTTTCATGAATTAATTGTTTTTCGACTACCTAACCTACCTAACCTAACTTTTTCGGCTACCTAACCAAACCTAACCTATAAAGATAGGTTAGGTTAGGTTAGGTAGGGTTGGTTAGGTTCGGTCATATATCTACGTTAATTTTAACTCCAATAAAAAAAAATTGACCTCATACATAATGAAATGGGTAGCTTTATCATTTCATAAGAAAAAAATTAGAAAAAATATATTAATTCAGGAAAACTTGGCTTATTAGGCAAATCGGGCCTTGAATAGTAGGCCAAAAAGTGAGTTCTGGCTACTAGGTACGACATATATATATATATATATATATATATATATATATATATATATATATATATATATATATATATATATGTCGTACCTAGTAGCCAGAACTCACTTCTCAGCCTACTATTCAAGGCCCGATTTGCCTAATAAGCAAAGTTTTCCTGAATTAATATATTTACTATAATTTTTTTGTTATGAAATGATAAAGCAACCCTTTTCTCTATGTATGAGGTCATTTTTTTTTATTGGAGTTAAAATTAACGTAGATATATGACCGAACCTAACCAACCCTACCTAACCTATATTTATAGATAAGGTTAGGTTAGGTAGCCAAAAAAAGCTAGGTTAGGTTAGGTTAGGTAGGTTAGGTAGACGAAAAAACATTAATTCATGAAAACTTGGCTTATTAGGCAAATCTGGCCTTGAATAGTAGGCTGAGAAGTGAGTTCTGGCTATTAGGTACGACATATATATATATATATATATATATATATATATATATATATATATATATATATATATATATATATATATATATATATGACAATGTCAGACCACGAAGGAAAAATGAAACAGGAAATTTCCTTAAGTACTTTCGTATATTAAATACATCTTCAGAAGGTCATTTTACAGATCGAGTGATGGGTATAAATAGGCAGGAGAGAGTGGTGAAGTAAGGTGAGGTACAATACTTGGACAACGCAGAAGGCCCATTGGCCCATCAGATGCACCCAATTGGCCCATCCGATGTAGCCCAATGGCCCATCTGATACAGCAGACATACAAGCATAATACATAGGTAATTATAACATAAAGAGGTAAATATATACAATAAATTAGTGAGACAAATGTTTTTCAATGATTCTACTTAAATCGCCCTTTAGCTGATCTATTAGAAATGGATCTAAGTTATATAGACCACTGCTAATATTCAAATTACTTTCTTTGGTGATCTGTATCAAAGCGGATTCAATTATGTTTCTGTTATAGGTGCTTTTACAATTTGTTATTGAAGACGCACTCTCCCAATCAATTTGGTGAGCTTTTTCTGACAAATGCACAAACAAAGCATTAGATAATTGGCCATGTCTTACAGAGTATTTATGTTGCGATATTCTACATTTTAAATCTTTAGATGTTTGCCCGACATAGAACTTATTACATTCCTTACAAGGTATTTTATAAATGACGCAATTATCACTACGAGGGCTGTTCCTTACTAATAGCTTACCAACAGTGTTTTCGTAGCTAAACATTACATCTATATTAAAAAGTTTCAAGGCCTTGACAATATTCTCAAACCCAGAGAAATATGGTAAACATAACACATTCTTTGGGCGAGTCCTATATTATACTATATTAACTATTAGTAATTACTATTATTACGAGTAACTATATTATTACTATTATTGATATCTATGATTTATCTATATATATATATATGTCTATGCTTGTGTATTGAATAACCATTCATGTGTGCAGTGATCAATTGAATATTCGCCCACGAAAGGAATTACTGAGAACTTCAGTAATATATACTTGCATGCGTTATCATTAAATGAGGGGCAGTGTGTTATACCATGATAGTGAATTATTGTGTTCATTAATATAGAAATGTTTGATTGAGCTCAAGATCAGTGCAGCGAAGTATTTACGTTCTATTGCTATTGTCGCAGATATTGTGTTGTTTGAACATTTAGTGATCCTTGAGAATTTAAAGAAACAGGCATATTTCGCCAACAAACAAGTGCAATAAGAGATCACGCAGTGGGGGGGGGGGAGTCGCCCAGCTGATTTTGACATTGATGTGAGGGGGAGCATTGCCAGCTTGGCGAGTTCATGATTATATGTGGGAACGAGCGACTTACGCATGAAATAGCTGTTTACTTGTTGATATACGGATGTGATGTCTCGAGTTTTAAGTAAAACACAAAATACCTTGGCATTTGTATCATCCCCTCCATATTTCTTGTGGCTATATAATACATGAAAGTAAATAGAGTGATATAAATAAATACCTGCCTGATATCAGACCTATTGAGTGTGCTCTTGCCACTGTTACCACAATTCAACAAAACCACTGACGTGTTACTGGACACGGGAAACACCAGTTGGCGACCTTGTGGTTAATAGTAGAGCCTTTTGTCGGGGCGGGCACACAGCTGTAAAGAGAACAAGCTGTGTTCTCACTCATTCTCGATCAGAGGCCGGTTGGGATTGACTGGGATACACTCCTGGCGTACAGTGGCGCCGCGAGGATAGAGTGAAGACCCGCAGGGCTACGGTGAGTGACCTTGTGTATACTGTTGCTCACCCTCTTATGGTGAACCCTGACATATGCACAGCCCGATTTGCCTAATAAGCCAAGTTTTCATGAATTATTTGTTTTTCGACTACCTAACCTAACCTAACCTAACTTTTCGGCTACCTAACCTAACCTAACCTATAAAGATAGGTTAGGTTAGGTTAGGTAGGGTTGGTTAGGTTCGGTCATATATCTACTTTAATTTTACCTCCAATAAAAAAAAATTGACCTCATACATAATGAAATGGGTAGCTTTATCATTTCATAAGAAAAAAATTAGAGAAAATATATTAATTCAAGAAAACTTGGCTTATTAGGCAAATCGGGCCTTGCATAGTAGGCCGAGAAGTACTTTCTGGCTACTAGGAACGACATATATATATATATATATATATATATATATATATATATATATATATATATATATATATATATATATATATATATATATATATATATATATATATGACAATGTCACACCACGGAGGAAAAATGAAACAGGAATTTCCTTAAGTACTTTCGTATATTAAATACATCTTCAGAAGGTCGTTCTGAAGATGTATTTAATATACGAAAGTACTTGAAGGAAATTCCTGTTTCATTTTTCCTCCGTGGTCTGACATTGTCACATTCTTAATCACGTGTTTATTTTCGTGATACACACACACACACACACACACACACACACACACACACACACACACACATATATATATATATATATATATATATATATATATATATATATATATATATATATATATATATATATATATATATAATATATATATATAATATATATATATATATATATATATATATATATATATATATATATAACTGAAAACTCACACCCCAGAGTTGTGAGTTGTATATAGTCCTGGGGACCATTCAGGCTTGTTTGCATATATATATATATATATTATATATATATATATATATATATATATATATATATATATATATATATATATATATATATATATATATATATATATATATATATATATATATATATAGTCCCTTGTTGGGTCCTGGCTAGGGTTCCAATCTCCTGGTGGGAAAGTGTTCTAAGGTTGTATAATCTCTTTTGCGTGTTTAGGCAAGTTGTGCATTCAGCATAGACACAGAGTTCTCCCATATTAACAGGAATTTGATAAAAGGACGTGAGTAGCCCCTCACTATGCTCTAGAAGCCCTTGGGAGGTGGTGATTTTTGGAGGTGAAGTACTCCGAAATTGCCATCTCTTTTAAGGGTCTGAGCTGTGGTGTAGTGTGTTAAAGGCGTGCCAGTTATGCCAGTTGCTGTAAGGCTTCTATGCTGGCTACTGTTCGAATCTCCTGGTGGGAAAGTGTTCTAAGGCTGCATATATATATATATATATATATATATATATATATATATATATATATATATATATATATATATATATATATATATATATATATATATATATATATATATATATATATATAAAAGTTGTGAGGGTACCACCTCTGGTGCCAATGTGGGGACCCATAGCCTCGGAGAAGAAAATAAAAAGTATTCAGAGGAGACCTTGTGGTTTCTCACTGAACACTAATATTATCTTCTCCTACCACCCCCATTCTTTTGTATGTACACATATATATTTACTTTATTTGAACTTTGTTACAAAAAAGGAGTTACATATGGGTTACAAAGATGGTTATCATAGGTTGTCGAGTTCCTCCAGCTCCTCAGATGGCGGGCAGAAACCCTGGATGCAGTGCGCATTTCCCCTCTGTATCGCCATACTGAGGCGCTGGAAAAGAAAGCTTGCAGCTCTTGGGTCCCTTGTTGTTTCAATGAGCCTAGAACCCAGTTCCTTCAAAAAACTGGTAGCACTTTTACTCCAGGCGCCGAGTGTCTCAGAAGCAATGGGGACAAAATTGTAGTGGTGATCCAGTTCTCTATACTTACGGGATTTGGCTGCTTCCCTGTGGGTGGCAGCGCCACCTGTTGTGCAACACTGAGGTTAATGTAGGTGTTAGCCAGGGCTGATACGCACGTGTAGTCCCATACCAACTGCTTGCCATTCTTCCAGGGGTTCACTGTGATACCATCCGGGCGACCAATAAGAGCATCAGAGTTACGGGGCGTTAGGTAACGGGGCTCTCTTTCAGCTGGGCATCCAGCTGTGGTGAGGCTCCTCTTGATGATGTCTTTAACTTCACTGTGCCTCGAGTGCCATCCCCCTGTGCTTTGGCAGAGTAGGCCATGGTGGCCATACCTGTCAGCCACCACCTCGCCGCAAATACACCTATATCTGGTGTGGATTGGAGCAGCAAGGCGGAGGGCCACAGCAATTCGGAGGGCGTGTGGTGTGAGACGCGTGCCAGTTGCCGACATTGGGGTTGCTAACAGGAAATCCCCTGCATGTGGTGCTGCTACTGCTGTGAGGCGAGCAATGTCGTGTTGTGTTGTTGCAGCACCCAGGCACTCTGCAGCAACTTGGTCTACAATGGGGCCATCCCAGCTGGATTGCTTGTGGGCTTTTGGGGATGGTGGTTGAGGTGATTGGCCTGCACGCGAGGCCCACTCTGTGGCACAGCGTGTAAAATTGGGATCATGTACACCTGCCAGCTGATGTAAGTGGGCAGGTAGAATTTCCTTCACAAGGTCGTCGGATGCTGATAAGGAGGACAGGAAGGCTGGAACAGCGATTTGCGTTGCTGTTCGAACTCCGAGGCCCCCAAGTCTAACGGGAAGAGAGGCTTGTTTCCACTGTAGGTCATCGAGAGAGAGGTTAAGGGCTTTTTCTAGCATTGATTTCAGTAACCGGTCATACTCACTTAGTTTTTGGCTACTGTAAGATGGTGAACACCTCAGAAAGTAGGTTAACCTGGGGAGGGACAGACATCTGGTGATGAGGTAGAGTGCATCATGAGCATCAATATCCTCAATCCTCCCATCCATCCTCTTAAGGTCGGCGATTTTCTTATCAAGGACCTTATCGATGGCTTTCAACCCCAGGGGAACTCCTAGGAGTGTGCTGTCTTCAGGTTTAGTTTTATGGATATTTGGCAGAAGACCCTCTATTCTCTCTACGATGCCCTGGTTGGAACATATTATTTCACATTTAGAAGGGTTCAGGGTGAGACCTAAAACTGCACCTTGCTCCTGGATTTTTCTGATGTCCTCCAGGATTGAGTCTTGGGAACCAGCTAGGGTACCATCATCCAAGAACCAGATGTTAAGCTCGCTGGACAGGACCTCTGTGACTTGTTTGATGACTAAGCAGAAAAGGAGAGGAGCAAGGGGGTCACCCTGCTGGACGTCTTCTCGCGAGTCAATTTCATGTTCGCCAAAAAGTAGCTTAAGATCCATACTGTAGCATGAATGTACAAAAGGGTAGAGGGAAGGGAAATGACTATGAACCGCACGGAGTACAGCATCCCTCCGCACCAATTGAAGGCATTTTTGAAATCTAGCTTGATAAGGGCCTTTTCGTCTCTGATGTTGGCGATGAAGGCTCGAGCTGCATGGGCTGCCGCCTCACACCCTTGTGGAATGCCAAACCCGAGCTGTTTTGGCTTCAGGATGTTGGCCGCTGCATCACTAACTGTTCTTGCAGCTGCCTTTGCGACGAGACGCCGGAGAGAATTGCCCACAGCTATTGGCCTGATCCCTCCATCCTTTTTCTTTAGAGCACAGAGAGATAATCCAAAAAAGATAGGTCTTATGGACGCTGGTATGTTGCCAGCTAGACATGTGTTGGTGAATCTGGTTAGTTCCACCAAGAGGTTCTTTGCAATGTCACCCAGTGCAGGGTTGAGCATTTGCTTGAGGTGGTTGGGTTTTAGTCCTGTGAACCCACCTGCTGATCCTGTAGGGAAGGACATGGCTGCTTTATGGACCACAGATTCAGCCACCCAGAGAGGTTCTGCTCCGGTAGCCCCCACTTGTACAATGTCGTCCTCACACGGAGCCCTGGGTGGGTGTTTCTCCCTTAGGGCTTGAGCTGTTGCGGCATCTCTGTCGGCAATTGAGTCCTCACTGGTGATGACTCGTATTGCGCCAATAGTGTTTCCTTCTTCTATTTTCTTGGTGACCGATGTTCTGATTTTTGATGTCTCGGATATGCCACTGTTGCTCTTCCTGCCGTGGGTGTTTCTCGCAAGAGTGGGAAGGCGCACCTGGTTGTCCTCCCTGGGAAAATCATTTATAGCTTTGATGACTGAGGCAGCTAAGGTTTTGTCTCTCCTTGCAGGGGTGTTGCTTATAAGCAACAGGGCTCCATTAAGGAACATATAATCTCTTCCCACAACCAAACCATCGCCAGAGAAATCCTAGTAAACAACACAGAAATCATCGATAGATACAGCGATAGCAGGCGGCTTGACGTTTGCGAGGCACTACACATCAAGAAGTCAACACCAGCAATCAACAGCCAATTATTGCACAACTATATTCTACCCACCTCAAGACTCCGCTCCAATATAGAAGCATCAAGAAATATGGACCAATAGGCTTTCTACAAACACTTCTATTCAATACCCATTGTTTCTGTTCTGTCTTGTGTTGATACTTTTAATACCCTATTAATATCCCCTCTTGTTCTGTCTTGTGTTAATGCCACATCACCCCTCCCACCTCACTCAAATGTAGATATAAAATCGGAGATACGTAAGTTCTAATCAGTTGTGTATTTGTGAAGTCTTTGAAATTGTAATAAGTTTTACGAAACGCGCTCGTGTCGCGTCAGACTAGAAATAAAAATGAATTTTGGAGAAGTGATTTTTGATTTACCTCCAACAGTGAAGCGTAATGTACGAAAGATTGAGAAAATTCGTGTTAGAATTATTAATCTTACTTTTTCGGTCATATTTAACAATATATGTCTACAGGAAAGACTGCTACCAAAATATACTAATATATATATATATATATATATACATATATATGTATGTATATATGTATGTATATATATATATATATATATATATATATATATATATATATATATATATATATATATATATATATATATATATATATATATATATATATATATATATATATATATATATATATATATATATATATATATATATATATATGCAATTTGACGATCACAAAACACTGATCATTTTATGCGGAAAATCCACAGAGAAATATGAAATGAGGTGAACGTTTCGGCTTGTTAAAACCTTTGTCAACACCAGACTGACTAAGGAGAAGGGAGAAGGGGGAGGATATATAAGCCGACACCTGACCAACCCATCCCTAGGGTTGGTCAGGTGTAAATAACCAAAAACAGGTAAAGCTAAGCTTAGAATGGTCAAAGAGGATTAAGCGGTCAGAGAATAAGGATGAAAGATTAAAGAAAAGCCTCATGAACACACAATATATGAATACACAATTATAATGAGACATTGCAAGCCTCTCTATCAGAGTTGTTTCTTAAACTGTTGTGCAATATTGTGGATTTTCCGCATATATATATATATATATATATATATATATATATATATATATATATATATATATATATATATATATATATATATATATATATATATATATATATATATGCAATATATATATATATATATATATATATATATATTATAGTAGTGTAAAGTGTGACTAGAGCGACGCGCGCCAGCTGCCAGGTGGCACTCCTTGGAGTGCCAGCCGACAGGTGGCGCGCGTCGCTCTAGTCACACAGGTTTTGGGGGAATTTCCCGGAAGTTTTGGCTCGTTTCGGACGCTCTCACCTGACAGGTGGCGCGCGTCGCTCTAGTCACACAGGCTTTTGGGGGAATTTCCCGGAAGTTTTGGCGCGTTTCGGACGCATGTGAGCGTGTTGTGTTTGGGTATGTGGACAGGAAAGAGGGGAGGTCATGTTGGGCAGCTGACAGGTGGCGCGCGTCGCTCCCGTCCTCAAGTTTTTTCGGGGAATTTCCCGGCCAGTCCTCAGGGGTTAAGGTACGTGGTCAGGAAAGAATGGAGTTCTTGTTGTGTGAGAGTAAGTGGTGGAGTAAGAGGAAGGAGTGAAATGAATATGTATATGTGTTTAGCGTAGACTTAATCCTGAGTGAGGTTAATATTAGTTTGATGATCGTGAGTAGAGGATGAGAGGGGATCCATCATAATGGATATGTTGTTTTGGGTGTGGGTTCGATGGAACTTCCCCTTCGTCTGGAGAGAGTGCTCTGGGCCATTATGTGGTTAGACAAACCATTAGCTCCCCTACAGGAAGTCGCAAGTGTTGAGGGGTGAGAGAGCACTCTCCTGCAGAAGTTCGCCATTCCCTTGGGTCATTTGTCTTCAGAGTGTTGATGTTCGTCCCACGACGACTCCCCATACACTGTGGATTCCGGTAAGGAGGCGCGAGATACTTACGACAGACCTACACCTGTCAGCCATCAATCAATCACTCCCCACCCCTCATCCCCACCCGCCCCCATACCATCAACCATTGTTCCGTGCATTCTCTTTTAGTATGTGTAAGCTATATCGCAACGTGATCAACATGGTGAGAGCAATAACGAGGGAAAAGTAAACACATTATATAAATTTATTCCGCGACGGAGTAAGCGTGCTGGTCGCAGGTTGGAGCCCGACTGATCAACTTTCCAACTAGTCCGGGTATTTCTCCCCCGACACCGGAAGTGGTGGGGCACCCATTACCATTGCGTTTCGCCAGGGTCCGCGATGGCGGGTGCCACGCGTCGCTCTGTCTCTGTCTCTGTCTCTCTCTCTGTCTATCTCTGTCTCTCTGTCGGTCTGTCTCTGTATGTCTGTCTCTGTCTCTCTCTCTCTGTCCATCTCTGTCTCTCTGTCAGTCTGTCTCTGGCTCTGTCTCTATCTCTCTCTCTCTCTCTCTCTGTCTCTGTCTCTCTCTGTCTCTGTCTCTCTCTCTCTCTCTCTCTCTCACCCTCTCTAAAGTCCACCACACAGCACTTCACTTAGTAAATTCAGTCAAAGTCAGTAGGTTGGCGTTTACTAAAAGAGAGAAACATTTCACATCGTCACGGAGACGCGATCTATACCTACAAATTGTTCTTGTTAACTGTGATCACAACATCTGCCGGCGCAAATAAATACCATTGAAATGTATGCATGTTTATCAAGTCATAAGCTGGTCTTCAATCTTATTATTATAACAAATCATAATTTGCTGTTCTCTCTCTCTCTCTCTCTCGCTCTGCCTCTCTGTCTCTCTGTCTCTCTGTCTCTCTGTCTCTCTGTCTCTCAGTCTCTCAGTCTCTCTGTCTCTCTGTCTCTCAGTCTCTCTCAGTCTCTCTCAGTCTCTCAGTCTCTCTGTCTCTCTCAGTCTCTCTCAGTCTCTCAGTCTCTCTCAGTCTCTCTGTCTCTCTGTCTCTCTGTCTCTCTGTCTCTCTGTCTCTCTGTCTCTCTGTCTCTCTGTCTCTCAGTCTCTCAGTCGCTCAGTCTCTCTGTCTCTCAGTCTCTCAGTCTCTCAGTCTCTCAGTCTCTCAGTCTCTCTCTCTCTCTCCAGATCATTTAGTAGTTGGGAAAGTAACATCATTTCCTTTCTCCTGCTGCCGCTGTTCACATATTTTTCTCCATCAAGGCTGTCTCTCTTAAGACCTACGTCATCCAATGTAAACACCAATCGATGAGAATAAGACCGGTGAGTCGATAGTGAAATAGGTCTGGGTTAAGTCTGTTTTCAGTTCTTGTATCACAGTCAATGTAGCGTAATGGGAAACCAGTCTTTCTACTGCCTACATAAATAGCGTTTGAAAATGTATGCAAGTCTAGACAAACTCCTATAGCCCTTACATTCTAACACAAATAAAATATTAGCACACGATTGTATCGCATTATATCATCATTAAGTAACGTAGAGATCAACTTTCAGGCTGTTGTCCGAATATCATTATTGAAATGTGAACTCATTTAGCCAAACACAATATCTCCATTACATCTCTTAGCATATGAATATTACGGTATACCCGTTTTAACCCTCTATAACACAATGTAACGTAACGTAACGTACCGCAAATCAACTTTCTACAGACCAAATATCGTTTTTAAATGAAAGTATGACATAGTCCATCTTCATTACATCTCTCACCATATAAAATATTGGCGTCTACCCCTTTTAGCCCTCTGTAACACAATGTAGCGCAACGTAACGTAACGCAAATCAACTTTTGCAGACCAAAATGTCATTTTGAAACGGAAAGTGTGGGATTAGTCCTTATTCATTACATCTCTCACCATATAAAATATTGACCTCTACCCCTTTTAGCCCTCTGTAACACAATGTAACGCAACGTAACGTAACGCAAATAAACTTTTTGCAGTCGAAAATGTCATTTTGAAACGGAAAGTGCGGGTTAGACCATCTCCATTACATCTCTTACCATATAAATAATTGATGGCTACCCCTTTTAGCCCTCTGTAACACAATGTAACACAACGTAATGTATCGCAAATCGACTTTTTGCAATCCAAAATGTCATTTTTAAATGAAAGTATGACTTAGTCCATCTTCATTACATCTCTAACCATATAAAATATTGGCGTCTACCCCTTTTAGCCCTCTGTAACACAATGTAACGCAACGTAGCATAACGCAAATCAACTTTTTGCAGTCCAAATGTCATTTTGAAACGGAAAGTGAGGGTTAGCCCATCTCCATTACATCTCTTACCATATAAATAATTGATGGCTACCCCTTTCAGCCCTCTGTAACACAATGTAACACAACGTAACGTATCGCAAATCGACTTTTTGCAATCCAAAATGTCATTTTTAAATGAAAGTATGACTTAGCACATCTCTTACCATATAATATTGTCCTCTACCAGTTTTAGCCCTCTAACACAATGTAACGTAACGCAAATCAACTTTTACAGCCCAAAATGACATTTTTAAATAAAGTAGGACTTAGTCCATCTCCATTACATCTCCTTCCATAAGAATATTACAGTCTACAAGTTTTAGCCCTCTGTAACACAATGTAACGTAACGGGGAAAATCATCTTTGTCGGATGAGCAAATAACATTATTGAAAATGACATCCGTGTTTAGCCATTACATCCAAACACAAGAAAATTATTACCGTTTTTCTTGAGAAACTTATATGTGGAGATCATATCTCCAGAGTCCACACAATAAGCCACACATCACTCATCTTCTGTTTTCAAATCGCAGCTCGCATCTAATTTAATGTTTTTTTTTTTGCAGAAACTATGTTTTTGAGATTATGCTCAATGTCGGCAATTACTATTCGTATCATCAAACTCCTTTCAGTCAACAAAATTCACATTTCATATCGCGTGTGTAGATTAGAGAGAGAAGGCAAACATAGTGTGCAGCTAGTCAAAACTTATCATAACAGATATGATTTCACAGAGTTTTTCAACCTTTGCCAGTTTTTTTTTCATTGTTATCTCTTCACTCGTGCTAAGTGAGTCAGACAAAATGTGACATTTCATTTCATTATTAGCCATGCAATATGCTATTAGCTAGGTAGTCAAAACATATAACAAGCGTTATTTCACAGGAATTTTTTCTAGCAAATATGCTTCCTTTAAGCAGTTCAACACATCAAACACCTCCAGTCTGCGAAATTCCCTTTAGTCAATAATCATCCTTTACAGTATTTCTTGACTAGAATAGCACTCCAAAACATAAGTTGTCATTTTTATTCTCACTGTCGCACTATAGTCAATAATTTGTTTCGCAGAGTGACAAGTTATGCATAGTGACGAGATTTCATGGTGTGCATAGTTTAAGAGAGTTCACACTGTATTAATTACGGTCATGGATATCTTATGTTTATGAAGACCATCTCTTCTTATTTTTTTATCATTTTCACGCCCCACAGCTTTACAGTCTTCTCATATTCTTTTTCAAATAAAGTTTGTTTACTGTTTTCCAGTAGATCGGCCTCACATTACATATATTAATCAATTTTCAAATTCAGTTCAGTTTCTTTTCAATATCGCAGCTTTGTTGCCCCCACAGCCCGTATCTAGTTCAAGACCTCTTATTATCAATGTCATTAATATGGTTATCATCAACCACGTATTGGATGTCTCTGTCATTCAGTCATCAACGTAGTATGTGTTTAATGAACGTGAGAATCACTTCATGTGCACTCATTTTAGTTTAGTTTAAAGTTTTACATCTTGAATTAATACCGCTATTGGATAGCTCAGACATTCAGTTAACATCTCAGTAAGTGAAAATCTTTTCATGTGAGCTCATTTTTAGTTTAGGATAAGGTTTTTCCATCGTGAAATGCTATTATCAGTAACCAGGTATTGGATGAAACTACCATTCAGTTTACATCTCAGTAACTGTTTACTGAACATTGTTATCCATCGATGCAACCTCATTTTTAGTTTTAAGTTTCTACATCGTAAAAATAAAATATTACTATCACCAGCCGTGTATCGGATAGCTCAACCATTCAGTTAACATCTCAGTAAGTGAAAATCTTTTCATGTGAGCTCATTTTTAGTTTAGGATAAGGTTTTCCATCGTGAAATGCTATTATCAGTAGCCAGGTATTGGATGGGTGGACCATCCAGTTTACATCTCAGTAACAGTTTACTGAACATAGATATCCCTCCATGGGAGCTCATTTTTAGTTTAAGTTTCTCCATCGTAAATAAAAATAAAATATTACTATCACAATCCTTGTATTGGCCTGCTCCGGCATTCAGTTTACATCTCAGTGAGTGTTTACTGAATGTGGAAATTATCACGTGTTAGCATTTAGTTTAGTTTCAAGTTTCAATGAATGCCGACAGCCCAATACGGGGGATGATGTTAGTATTTAATTGAAACTTGAAACTAAACTAAATGCTAACACGTGATAATTTCCACATTCAGTTAACACTCACTGAGATGTAAACTGAAAGACTAGCCAGGCAATGCATGGTTGATGATGATAGTAATATTTAAAGATTGAGAAACTTTAAACTAAATAACCACACATGTAGCGATTTTGCATTCAGTAAACACTTACTGAGATGTGAACTGAAAGACTAAGCCGGCCAATGCATGGTTGATGTTGATAGTAATATTTTAAGATTGAGAAACTTTAAACTAAATGACCACACATGTAGCGATTTTGCATTCAGTAAACACTTACTGAGTTGTAAACTGAATGCCGGAGCTGGTCAATACAAAGTTTGTGATAGTAATATTTTATTTTTTATTTAGGATGGAGAAACTTTAAACTAAAAATGAGGTCACATGGAGGGATATCTATGTTCAGTAAACTATTACTGAGATGTAAACTGGATGGTTGACCCACCCAATACATGGTTTGTGATAGTAATATTTTATTTTTTACGATGGAGAAACTTTAAACTAAAAAATGAGCTCGCATGGAGGGATGTCTATGTTCAGTAAACAGTTACTGAGCTGTAAACTGAATGGTTGAGCTACCGATACATGGCTGGTGATAGTAATATTTTATTTTTTACGATGTAGAAGCTTAAAACTAAAAAAATGAGGTTGCATGGATGGATAACAATGATCAGTAAACAGTTACTGAGATGTAAACTGAATGGTAGTGTCATCCAATACCTGGTTACTGATAATAGCATTTCACGATGAGAAAACCTTATGACCACACATGTAGCGATTTTGCATTCAGTAAACACTTACTGAGATGTAAACTGAATGCCGGAGCAGGCCAATACAAGGATTGTGATAGTAATATTTTATTTTTATTTACGATGGAGAAACTTAAACTAAAAATAAGCTCCCATGGAGGGATATCTATGTTCAGTAAACTGTTACTGAGATGTAAACTGGATGGTCCACCCATCCAATACCTGGCTACTGATAATAGCATTTCACGATGGAAAACCTTATCCTAAACTAAAAATGAGCTCACATGAAAAGATTTTCACTTACTGAGATGTTAACTGAATGGTTGAGCTATCCGATACACGGCTGGTGATAGTAATATTTTATTTTTACGATGTAGAAACTTAAAACTAAAAATGAGGTTGCATCGATGGATAACAATGTTCAGTAAACAGTTACTGAGATGTAAACTGAATGGTAGTTTCATCCAATACCTGGTTACTGATAATAGCATTTCACGATGGAAAAACCTTATCCTAAACTAAAAATGAGCTCACATGAAAAGATTTTCACTTACTGAGATGTTAACTGAATGTCTGAGCTATCCAATAGCGGTATTAATTCAAGATGTAAAACTTTAAACTAAACTAAAATGAGTGCACATGAAGTGATTCTCACGTTCATTAAACACATACTACGTTGATGACTGAATGACAGAGACATCCAATACGTGGTTGATGATAACCGTATTAATGACATTGATAATAAGAGGTCTTGAACTAGATACGGGCTGTGGGGGCAACAAAGCTGCGATATTGAAAAGAAACTGAACTGAATTTGAAAATTGATTAATATATGTAATGTGAGGCCGATCTACTGGAAAACAGTAAACAAACTTTATTTGTAAAAGAATATGAGAAGACTGTAAAGCTGTGGGGCGTGAAAATGATAAAAAAATAAGAAGAGATGGTCTTCATAAACATAAGATATCCATGACCGTAATTAATACAGTGTGAACTCTCTTAAACTATGCACACCATGAAATCTCGTCACTATGCATAACTTGTCACTCTGCGAAACAAATTATTGACTATAGTGCGACAGTGAGAATAAAAATGACAACTTATGTTTTGGAGTGCTATTCTAGTCAAGAAATACTGTAAAGGATGATTATTGACTAAAGGGAATTTCGCAGACTGGAGGTGTTTGATGTGTTGAACTGCTTAAAGGAAGCATATTTGCTAGAAAAAATTCCTGTGAAATAACGCTTGTTATATGTTTTGACTACCTAGCTAATAGCATATTGCATGGCTAATAATGAAATGAAATGTCACATTTTGTCTGACTCACTTAGCACGAGTGAAGAGATAACAATGAAAAAAAAACTGGCAAAGGTTGAAAAACTCTGTGAAATCATATCTGTTATGATAAGTTTTGACTAGCTGCACGCTATGTTTGCCTTCTCTCTCTAATCTACACACGCGATATGAAATGTGAATTTTGTTGACTGAAAGGAGTTTGATGATACGAATAGTAATTGCCGACATTGAGCATAATCTCAAAAACATAGTTTCTGCAAAAAAAAAACATTAAATTAGATGCGAGCTGCGATTTGAAAACAGAAGATGAGTGATGTGTGGCTTATTGTGTGGACTCTGGAGATATGATCTCCACATATAAGTTTCTCAAGAAAAACGGTAATAATTTTCTTGTGTTTGGATGTAATGGCTAAACACGGATGTCATTTTCAATAATGTTATTTGCTCATCCGACAAAGATGATTTTCCCCGTTACGTTACATTGTGTTACAGAGGGCTAAAACTTGTAGACTGTAATATTCTTATGGAAGGAGATGTAATGGAGATGGACTAAGTCCTACTTTATTTAAAAATGTCATTTTGGGCTGTAAAAGTTGATTTGCGTTACGTTACATTGTGTTAGAGGGCTAAAACTGGTAGAGGACAATATTATATGGTAAGAGATGTGCTAAGTCATACTTTCATTTAAAAATGACATTTTGGACTGCAAAAAGTTGATTTGCGATACGTTACGGTGAGTTACATTGTGTTACAGAGGGCTAAAAGGGGTAGTCACCAATTAATTATATGGTAGAGATGTAATGGAGATGGGCTAACCCTCACTTTCCGTTTCAAAATGACATTTGGAGTGCAAAAAGTTGATTTGCGTTACGCTACGTTGCGTTACATTGTGTTACAGAGGGTTAAAAGGGGTAGACGCCAATATTTTATATGGTTAGAGATGTAATGAAGATGGACTAAGTCATACTTTCATTTAAAAATGACATTTTGGATTGCAAAAAGTCGATTTGCGATACGTTACGTTGTGTTACATTGTGTTACAGAGGGCTGAAAGGGGTAGCCATCAATTATTTATATGGTAAGAGATGTAATGGAGATGGGCTAACCCTCACTTTCCGTTTCAAAATGACATTTGGACTGCAAAAAGTTGATTTGCGTTATGCTACGTTGCGTTACATTGTGTTACAGAGGGCTAAAAGGGGTAGACGCCAATATTTTATATGGTTAGAGATGTAATGAAGATGGACTAAGTCATACTTTCATTTAAAAATGACATTTTGGATTGCAAAAAGTCGATTTGCGATACGTTACGTTGTGTTACATTGTGTTACAGAGGGCTAAAAGGGGTAGCTATCAATTATTTATATGGTAAGAGATGTAATGGAGATGGTCTAACCCGCACTTTCCGTTTCAAAATGACATTTTGGACTGCAAAAAGTTTATTTGCGTTACGTTACGTTGTGTTACATTGTGTTACAGAGGGCTAAAAGGGGTAGCTATCAATTATTTATATGGTGAGAGATGTAATGAATAAGGACTAATCCCACACTTTCCGTTTCAAAATGACATTTTGGTCTGCAAAAGTTGATTTGCGTTACGTTGCGTTGCGCTACATTGTGTTACAGAGGGCTAAAAGGGGTAGACGCCAATATTTTATATGGT
The DNA here is from genome assembly GCF_040958095.1 of Procambarus clarkii. NCBI lineage: Eukaryota > Metazoa > Arthropoda > Malacostraca > Decapoda > Cambaridae > Procambarus > Procambarus clarkii. The sequence continues at coordinate 25,677,310 of NC_091173.1, read as the reverse complement.
GAGAGATGTAATGAAGATGGACTATGTCATACTTTCATTTAAAAACGATATTTGGTCTGTAGAAAGTTGATTTGCGGTACGTTACGTTACGTTACATTGTGTTATAGAGGGTTAAAACTGGTATACCGTAATATTCATATGCTAAGAGATGTAATGGAGATATTGTGTTTGGCTAAATGAGTTCACATTTCAATAATGATATTCGGACAACAGCCTGAAAGTTGATCTCTACGTTACTTAATGATGATATAATGCGATACAATCGTGTGCTAATATTTTATTTGTGTTAGAATGTAAGGGCTATAGGAGTTTGTCTAGACTTGCATACATTTTCAAACGCTATTTATGTAGGCAGTAGAAAGACTGGTTTCCCATTACGCTACATTGACTGTGATACAAGAACTGAAAACAGATTTAACCCAGACCTATTTCACTATCGACTCACCGGTCTTATTCTCATCGATTGGTGTTTACATTGGATGACGTAGGTCTTAAGAGAGACAGCCTTGATGGAGAAAGATATGTGAACAGCGGCAGCAGGAGAAAGGAAATGATGTTACTTTCCCAACTACTAAATGATCTGGAGAGAGAGAGAGAGAGAGAGAGAGAGAGAGAGAGAGAGAGAGAGAGAGAGAGAGAGAGAGAGAGAGAGAGAGAGAGAGAGAGAGAGAGAGAGAGAGAGAGAGAGAGAGAGAGAGAGAGAGAGAGAGAGAGAGAGAGAGAGAGAGAGAGAGAGAGAGAGAGAGAGAGAGAGAGAGAGAGAGAGAGAGAGAGAGAGAGAGAGAGAGAGAGAGAGAGAGAGAGAGAGAGAGAGAGAGAGAGAGAGAGAGAGAGAGAGAGAGAGAGAGAGAGAGACTGAGAGACTGAGAGACTGAGAGACTGAGAGACTGAGAGACAGAGAGACTGAGAGACAGAGAGACTGAGAGACTGAGAGACAGAGAGACTGAGAGACTGAGAGACTGAGAGACAGAGAGACTGAGAGACTGAGAGACAGAGAGACAGAGAGACAGAGAGACAGAGAGACAGAGAGACAGAGAGGCAGAGCGAGAGAGAGAGAGAGAGAGAACAGCAAATTATGATTTGTTATAATAATAAGATTGAAGACCAGCTTATGACTTGATAAACATGCATACATTTCAATGGTATTTATTTGCGCCGGCAGATGTTGTGATCACAGTTAACAAGAACAATTTGTAGGTATAGATCGCGTCTCCGTGACGATGTGAAATGTTTCTCTCTTTTAGTAAACGCCAACCTACTGACTTTGACTGAATTTACTAAGTGAAGTGCTGTGTGGTGGACTTTAGAGAGGGTGAGAGAGAGAGAGAGAGAGAGAGAGAGAGAGACAGAGACAGAGAGAGACAGAGACAGAGAGAGAGAGAGAGAGAGATAGAGACAGAGCCAGAGACAGACTGACAGAGAGACAGAGATGGACAGAGAGAGAGAGACAGAGACAGAGACAGAGACAGACATACAGAGACAGACCGACAGAGAGACAGAGATAGACAGAGAGAGAGACAGAGACAGAGACAGAGCGACGCGTGGCACCCGCCATCGCGGACCCTGGCGAAACGCAATGGTAATGGGTGCCCCACCACTTCCGGTGTCGGGGGAGAAATACCCGGACTAGTTGGAAAGTTGATCAGTCGGGCTCCAACCTGCGACCAGCACGCTTACTCCGTCGCGGAATAAATTTATATAATGTGTTTACTTTTCCCTCGTTATTGCTCTCACCATGTTGATCACGTTGCGATATAGCTTACACATACTAAAAGAGAATGCACGGAACAATGGTTGATGGTATGGGGGCGGGTGGGGATGAGGGGTGGGGAGTGATTGATTGATGGCTGACAGGTGTAGGTCTGTCGTAAGTATCTCGCGCCTCCTTACCGGAATCCACAGTGTATGGGGAGTCGTCGTGGGATGAACATCAACACTCTGAAGACAAATGACCCAAGGGAATGGCCAACTTCTGCAGGAGAGTGCTCTCTCACCCCTCAACACTTGCGACTTCCTGTAGGGGAGCTAATGGTTTGTCTAACCACATAATGGCCCAGAGCACTCTCTCCAGACGAAGGGGAAGCTCCATCCAACCCACACCCAAAACAACATATCCAATATGATGGATCCCCTCTCTTCCTCTACTCACGATCATCAAACTAATATTAACCTCACTCAGGATTAAGTCTACGCTAAACACATATACATATTCATTTCACTCCGTCCTCTTACTCCACCACTTACTCTCACACAACAAGAACTCCATTCTTTCCTGACCACGTACCTTAACCCCTGAGGACTGGCCGGGAAATTCCCCGAAAAAAACTTGAGGACGGGAGCGACGCGCGCCACCTGTCAGCTGCCCAACATGACCTCCCCTCTTTCCTGTCCACATACCCAAACACAACACGCTCACACGCGTCCGAAACGCGCCAAAACTTCCGGGAAAATCCCCCAAAACCCTGTGTGACTAGACACACGCGCGCCACCTGTCTGGTGAGAGCGTCCGAAACGCGCCAAAACTTCCGGGAAAATCCCCCAAAACCCTGTGTGACTAGACACCTGCCCACCAGCTGCCAGGTGGCACTCACCCGAGTGCCACCTGGCAGCTGGCGCGCGTCGCCCTAGTCGCACTTTACACTACTTATTATGTCGTACCTAGTAGCCAGAACACACTTTTTGGCCTACTATGCAAGGCCCGATTTGCCTAATAAGCCAAGTTTTCCTGAATTAATATATTTTCTCTAATTTTTTTCTTATGAAATGATAAAGCTACCCATTTCATTATGTATGAGGTCAATTTTTGTTTATTGGAGTTAAAATTAACGAAGATATATGACCGAACCTAACCAACCCTACCTAACCTAACCTAACCTATCTTTATAGGTTAGGTTAGGTTAGGTAGCAGAAAAAGTTAGGTTAGGTAGGTTAGGTAGTGGAAAAAACATTAATTCATGAAAACTTGGCTTATTAGGCAAATCGGGCCTTGCATAGTAGGCTGAGAAGTGCGTTCTGGCTACTAGGTACGACATATATATATATATATATATATATATATATATATATATATATATATATATATATATATATATATATATATATATATATATATATATATATATATATATATATATATATATATATATATATATATATTTATATATATATATATATATATATGCCTGTATATATATATATATACAGGCTATCCGGTATATATATATCCGGTTGAGGGACGATAATGTTCGCATTCATTCCAACAACGGAGTCAGGTGTTTGGGTTCTGAGCGCCCTCCCAGGGAGAACACCAATCAACAGCCCACACCGCCCGTAAGGCAAAACACCTCCCAGACCTTCATTCCCACAGAAAATTTATTAGAAGCTATCAAAGCAACATCGGCCAGAACCTTGCAACACATCCCTAAAGCAGCCCGCCCCCATGCAGCAGCCAAATTATCTGCCCTCCTGAGAAAGGTACAACGACTCTCCTGGAACGACCCAAGCATGGCACAACCTCCTAATGTTTGGCAACAATATATAAATATACACTATCTGTACCCGGCCACGTACTGCTGTGGCTCAACTTGAGCCACAGCAACGTTCCCCTGTCCCTCAGTCCTCCCCACCATTCCTCTCTTCCCCATCCCTTCGTCCTAACCATTTCCCACTCCACTGTCCCCTCGTTTTCCCCACCATCCCCCACTCCCCTGTCTCTTTGTTCTCCCCACCATTCTCCATTTCCCGGTCTCCTCGTCTCCACCATCCCCAACTCCCCAGTCCCCCTCATCCTCCCCACCTTTATCACCCTCAACTGTCTCCTCGTCCTCCCCACCATTACCCCTCACCTGTACCCTCGTCCTCCCTACCATCCCCCACTCCCGTTCCCTCATCCCCCCCCCCCACCATTCCCCAATCCCTCGTCCGATGTATTCTCAAATGATCTGATGTTCCTAACACTGAAATATAAGAAAAACAGTTAAAAGAATAAAATAAAAAACAATAAAAAATACAAAAATAACTATATTCACGAAATGAATGGTATGGTAAACAACACAGATCAATTCCAATGCAATGTCACACAAAATAATTAAATCGAAATGAAAATAAATCAAAATCTACGAAAAATAAATTTTTCAATGAAATCAGAAACAATTAAATAGAACTGTAACATATTTAGTACAGAGTGTATTGCTCTTACAAGGAACAGTTGGCGCTGTTTCTTAAAAAAAAGAATGTTTTTACCTGTCACAGGTGTGGCATCTATACCTATACTTACGAAATGAATGGTATGATAAACAACACAGATGAATTCCAACGCAGTGTCACACAAAATACTCAAATCAAAATGAAAATAAATCGAAATCTATGAAAATTCAATTTTTCAATGCAACTGGAAACAATGAAATGGAATTGTATTATATTTAGTATAGTATGTGTTGCTATTACATGCAACAGATGGCACTGTTTAAAAGAAAAAGCATGTTTTTACCTGTCACAGGTGTGCCATCTATATAGTAGGCATATAAAAATATGCACATATTCGAATGGAACGTTGTGTCAATATTTCAAAGCAATTGGTGAAGAACTTTCAGAGATTAGCGATTTTGAACAAACACTAACATTTTTATTTATATACTAGCTGTACCCGGCCATGCGTTGCTGTGGCTCAGCAACGCATGTGCGTTGCTGAGCCACAGCAATCTTTCCCCGTCTCCCAGTCCTCTCCACCATCCCCCCACTCCACCGTCCCCTCGTCCTCCTAACCATTCCCCACTCTACTGTCCCCTCGTATTCTCCACCATCTCCGACTCCCCCGTCCCCTCGTCCTCCCTACTATTCCCCCCTCCCCCGTCCCCTTGTTCTCCCCACCATTACCCCCTTCCCTGTCCTATCGTTCTCAGTACCATCCCCGACACCGTCCCCTCATCCTCCTCACCATTTCCCACTCCCTCGTCCGAATGCATTCCCAAATGATCTGATGTTCCCATCACTGAAATATAATTAAAGGCAATAAAAAACGACATGAAAAACAATGAAGAAATGAAAAAAAGTACTATACTCACAAAATGTATGGTATGGTAAACAACAAAGCTCAATTTCAATACAAAGTCACACAAAATAATTAAACCAAATTAAAAAAATCGAAATATATGAAAATTAAAAAAAATGCAATCGGAAACACTGAAATAGAATTCATAACACATTAAGTATAGCATGTATTGCTATTACGTTAAACAGATGGCGCTGTTTTTTTTAAATTATGTTTTTTACCTATGACAGGTGTGACATCTATATAGTAGGCATATAAAAATATATGCATATTCGAATGAAACGTTGTGTCAGAATTTCAAAGCAATCAGTGAAGAACTTTGGGAAATTACAGCACATGTTGCTCTTATATCCAACAGATGGCGTTCATTATAAAAAAAAACATGTTTTTTCCTGTCACAGGCGAAGCATGTAAGTTTATAAAAAGATTCGCCTATTCAAATGCAACGCTGTGTCAAAATTTCAAAGCAATCGGTAAAGAAGTTTTGAAGATTTCTCTCACATGATAAACACGTGAAAAATACAGTTTAAAAAAAAAACATCTTTTTTCCCGTCACAGACGTGATATCTATATGGTATGTATATATAAACCCACTCTGATGCGAATGGAATGTTGTGTGAAAATTTCAAGGCTATCGGTGAAAAATTTTCGGAGATTAGCAATTTTGAACAAACGAACATTTTCATTATTATTTAGACTAGCAGTACCCGGCGTTGATATTGATTGAAGATTTGTGCTTAGAAATCGCGAATAAAGTTCTTAATCAATTGGAAATGCCATCATCGAATCGATCTGCTGCTGCTTCGTTCGATGTAGAATTGCGTCGTGAACAAAATTACAACATGAGTGATCAGTTGTCATATGTGCAATCAAATATTCCTAAGCTAACGCTTGAGCGAAAAGGCATTTACAATCAAATAATTCTAACTGTCAATAGCGGGTTTCGAGAAATCTTCTTGGGTGCGCCAGGAGGAACTGTAAATCCTTCCAAATTATATTGATTCTGGCAGCATTTCGATCTCAAAATGGCATAACCTTAGCTCTTGCATCGTCCGGAATAGCTGCGACATTGTTACCATGTGGAAGAACTGCTACTTCAGCATTGAAATTGCCATTGAACATGCAATTCATTGAAACTCCCACGTGCAACATTTCCAAAGCATCCGGCATGGGAAAAGTATTGCAGAAATGTAAACTTATGGTTTGGGATGAATGCACAATGGCCCACAAAAAATCGCTCGAGGCTTTTGATCGAACATTGCAAGATTTGCGTGGAAACATCAGACCATTTGGGAACGCATTAATGTTGCTTGCAGAATATTTCAGGCAAACATTACACATAATTCCTTGATACAAGTCCGTCGACACTGTTGAAGAAGCAGATGAAGCGGTTAGTCATCCAACATAATTTTTTAATTCACTCAATCTGCCAGGGATACCATCACATGTACGGCAATTGATAATTGGCTTGCCAATTATCATATTGCAAAATATCAATCAGCTAAAGCTTTACAACGCCACGGGCCTTGCAGTACAAAAATTAATCAGCAACGTCGTAGAAGCAACAATCTTGACAGGACCTTCCAAAGGTGAAGATGTCCTCCTTCCTCGCATTCCTATGATTCCAACAGATATGCTATTTCAATTTAAGAGATTGTAATTTCCAATTCGATTGGTGTTTGCAATCACCATCAACAAAGCTCAGGGCCAATCTTTAGAAATGGTTAGTTTATATCTAAACACGGAATGCTTCTTATATGGACTATTATATGGTTGTAGAGTTGGCAAACCAGACACTCTCTATTTCTCCACAGACAATGGAACAACAAAATATATTGTATACCACAAGCATTGTGAAAATAAACATATTAGAAACATGCACTTTCTCTTTTCTTTCTTTTCCATTTAATCAGACCGAGCCACAGCAATGCGTGGCGGGTACAAACAGAATTAGTTGCCCTAATCCATACACTCGATCGTGTATATGAACCCAAAGTTGACATGCTAATTGGAAGTGACTCAATTTCACACTTAAATGCACTCAGCTCCCCAAAGCATAACTGTGACATGGTTGTGTCTAGAGCTAGACGTATATATCACCACTACAATGACCACAACCACTATCACCAACATGATCACAATCACCACCACAATGACCACAACCACTATCACCAACATGATCACAATCACCACCACAATCACCACAACCACTATCACCAACATTATCACAATCACCACCATCACCACAATGACCACAACCACTATCACCAACATCATCACAATCACCACCACAATGACCACAACCACTATCACCAACATCATCACAATCACCACCACAATCACCACAACCACTATCACCAACATCATCACAATCACCACCATCACCACAAAAACGTGTATTTTATTTACCTCTCACTTCAAGTGTTTTACAGTCAATTACTTTAGTACTGGCACTCGCAATTCTTGTTTTTTTTTTTTTTTCAAACAAGAGCATCAGTAGTGGCACTACCACTCTCACTTTCTGATTTTTATGTCAAGCACTAAGCACTGAAGTCAAGTGCTTAGTATTGACAATGACACTAAGTTCCTGACTTTTACAGTCAAGTGCCTTGTATTAGCATTGACACTTGTCGGAAATTTCCAGCACCCCAAGTACTAACCCCTAGCACAAGAATATAAAAGCTTTGTGTTAAGAGCTAAATTTATTAGCAAACATTAATTTAGTAAGAGAATGCCAAAACTTACGAGAATTCCAGGCAGGCGGTTGCGTCAGCCACCACAGACTGCCGGGTAAATATTTCCTTGCTTAAACTATATAAATAAAAATGGAAATGTTCGTTTGTTCAAAATCGCCAATCCCGAAAGTTCTTCACCAATTGCTTTGAAATTTTGACACAACGTTCCATTCGAATACGCGCCAGTTTTTATATACCTACTATATAGATGCCACACCTGTGACAGGTATAAACGTGCTTCTTTTTATAACAGCGCCACCTTGTTGCACATAAGAGCACCACAAGCTAAATTAATTATGTTACGATTTCATATCAGTGTTTCCGATTGCATTGATAAATAGAATTTTCATAGATTTAGATTTATTTTCATTTAGATTTAATTATTTTGTCAGACATTGCGTTGGAATTGAGCTGTGTTGTTTACCATACCGTTCATTTCTTGAGTATAAGTAGAGATGCCACACCTGTGACAGGTAAAACCATGATTTCTTTTTAAACAGCGCCATCTGTTGGGCATAAGAGCAACACACGCTATACTATTTATGTTATGATTCCATTTCAGTGTTTCCGATTGCATTGATAAATTGAATTTTCATTGATATCGAGTTATTTTCATTTTTATTCAATCATTTTCTATGACATTGCATTGGAATTGAGCTGTGTTGTTTACCATACCGTTCATTTCTTGAGTTTAATTTAGTTTTTTACTTTTTCATTTTTTTCAATTCTTTTTTTAACTGTTTTTCTTTTTTTTCATTGATGGGAACATCAGATCATTTGATGGTCCCAATTTTCTAATGAGAACATCAGATCATTTGGGAATGCATCAGACGAGGGAGTGGGGAATGGTGGGAAAGATGAGGGGACGGGAGTGGGGGATGGTGGGGAGGACGAGGGGACTGGGGAGGGGGTAATTGTATGAGAACGAGGGGACGGGGGAGTTGGGGACGAGGAGACGGGGTGGGGATGGAGAATGGGAGGGAAGGACAAGGGAACAGGGGAGGGAGGGATTGTTGGGAAAAAGAGAGGGACAGGGGAGGGGATAATGGTAGGGATGACGACGGGAGGGTGGAGTGGGGAATGGTGGGGGAGGACAAAGGGACCGGAGGGGGAGGGAAGACGAGGGGATAGGGGAGTGGGAAATGGTAGGGAAGACGAGGGGACAGGGGAGTGGGGAGGACGAGGGGAGAGGGGGAGGGGGAATGGTGGGGAGGACGAGGGGACGGAAGAGTGAGGAATGGTTGGGAGGATGAGGGGACGGAGCAGGGAGGGAACAGTGGGGAGGACTGGGAGACGGGAAAGTTGCTGTGGCTCAGCAACGCACATGAGTTGCTGAGCCACAGCAACGCATGGCCGGGTACAGCTAGTTCTTAATAAATCCAGTCTATAATTTGTTTTCCTTTACAGTTATTATTTTAGATTGGGAATCAGTTAAACTTATGAAAAATAATGTGTTCCTCCATCCCAAGGCAAATTTCCTCAGTTGTGAATGTTATCTCACTACTGGCAAAATATGTCACACTACACAGTCAGCCTATATTAAATATGCTATAAAACTCCACAAATCTCTAACTCAGTGATAGTAACAGTGGAAAACTGTTCTTTAGAATTTGGAGTAAATTATTAAGACGTAAAAAGATGCCACTACAGTCTCGTTAATGAAAGAGTTGAAATGATGTGACTATTTTCTGAGCACGCACCGAGATAGAGGAAGGAAGACGCCGAAGAAATCCACAAGGGCCGTGACGAGGATTCGAACCTGCGTCCGAGAGCATCCCAGACGCTGCCTTAATTATAGCACTATAATTAATTAATAATAGCAGCGATTAATCGACTACCACTGTTACTAGCACTGAGCGTCTGGGATGCTCTCGGACGCAGGTTCGAATACTCGTCACGGCCCTTGTGGAATTGTTCATTTGATGCATCACGCAATTGTGATTTCTGTGTAGTGTAAGGAAGACGCCATTGTGCTTTGAACACCAGCTAGATCCTGTGAGTGAGCAGATTAGCATCGTTGCATATTTGGCACACCCGAAGTGCTACAGCTCCTCAGACGTTGCCGCTATCTCCACAGAATAAGGCAAAATGTATTCGGCTGATTGTTGATCTTCTTTAGATAGTTTTATTGCAATATTATTTCTACTGAGAGTAGATCGGTATTGGCGCCGCATGGGATCTAAAAATCCATGGTAAGCTTATGTCTAGTTAGGAGATTATTTTCAGTTATTTGAGATTAGTTGTGTGAATATTGGTATTATAGAAATTACAGAGTGTACCTTTGGCAGAACGAAAGTGGTCAACCGGAAGCCAGCCGCCTCGACCTGTCGTGTCATGTGGACCAGACGACACCGGCTGGGAGGCGCTCATGTTACCTCACTCTCCAGACGTTCCACCTTTGTCTTACTCTTAATCCTTCTATACAGCTAAGCCATTGACTTCATTTACTCTCCTCCGTAGTTAGCCTACTAACCCAGAGAAAATTTAATTATCATTATTTACCATTTCTAGTGGTATAATAATTTATGGTTGATTTAGCATTATAAATCACCCTCCCAAAACTGTGGTAGTGGAAACAGCTAGCAGGAATAATATATTTCCATATAGTCCAATTTAACTATTCATTAAATTATAGTAATATTAGTAAGTAAACTCTTGCTGGAACATTCCCACAACACTCTCATTTCCTGACTATTACAGACAAGTATTTCAGTATTGGTTCAGTATTAGCAGTGACACTCTGACTTCTTGACTTTTACATTCAAGTGCATAGTATAGGCACATGCACTTTTACTACATGACATTTACAGTCAAGTCCTTAGTATTTGTACTGACACTCCCACTCCCTGACTTTTCCAGTCAAGTGCTGTAGTGTTAGCAGTGACACTCTGACTCCTTGAATTTTACACTTAGTGCTTTAGTATTGGCACTGAAACTCACTTCCTGACTTTTACAGTCATAATCAACATGTTTCTCTCCATTTTAAAGGGGTTTTGGTTGTAAATGGGATTGTTTTTGCTACTTCCAAAGAAGCAGTTCACTGATAATGAGCAACTGTCGACAGGTGTGTGCTTCAGTTGACTATAGTCTGTGTTCCTTTATGTATAGGGAAGATGACTATAGTCTGTGTTCCTTTATGTACAGGGATGATGACTATAGGCTGTGTTCCTTCATGTATAGGGATGATGACTATAGGCTGTGTTCCTTTATGTACAGGGATGATGACTATAGGCTGTGTTCCTTTATGTACAGGGATGATGACTATAGGCTGTGTTCCTTTATGTACAGGGATGATGACTATAGGCTGTGTTCCTTCATGTATAGGGATGATGACTATAGGCTGTGTTCCTTTATGTACAGGGATGATGACTATAGGCTGTGTTCCTTTATGTACAGGGATGATGACTATAGGCTGTGTTCCTTTATGTACAGGGATGATGACTATAGTCTGTGTTCCTTTATGTACAGGGATGATGACTATAGGCTGTGTTCCTTTATGTACAGGGATGATGACTATAGGCTGTGTTCCTTTATGTACAGGGATGATGACTATAGGCTGTGTTCCTTTATGTACAGGGATGATGACTATAGGCTGTGTTCTTCATGTATAGGGAAGATGACTATAGGCTGTGTTCTTCATGTATAGGGAAGATGACTATAGGCTGTGTTCTTCATGTATAGGGAAGATGACTATAGGCTGTGTTCCTTCATGTATAGGGAAGATGACTATAGGCTGTGTTCTTCATGTATAGGGAAGATGACTGTAAGCTGTGTTCTTCATGTATAGGGAAGATGACTATAGGCTGTGTTCTTCATGTATAGGGAAGATGACTGTAAGCTGTGTTCTTCATGTATAGGGAAGAAGGATGTAACTTCCCTTTCCTTGTTCACAACTTGTAATTTGTCCTTTCTGGCCTCTCGGTCACGGCCCTCCATGTGGTCAGAAGCTGTATTGAAACCTTTGGTCAACTGTCCAACCCAAGAACTTAAGGGTTAGAGAAATAAGTTACAATGTTAAGATAATGGGATGAAGTGTCCCAATATTTTGTCCGTGCAACACACAGCGACTCACAGCATGATATTTATTGTCATTCTCAGAAAGTGGAGCGTGGATGGCCACACCTATGGGTTATACAGCTTTATAAAGTTAAGCTTTATAAAATAAAGCATTATGATATAAAGGTTAATGAAATAAGTTTTATGAAACAAAAGTAGAATACTTTTTTTGAATATATTTATTTATTATTAAATCTTAAGACAAACTAAATTTTGAAAGTCGCAGAAACATAAGTGTTAGTGAACAGTAAAATGTTCATCTTGAAGTAATGTCATTTTTGTTTAACAAAATTGTTTATATTGCAATCAAATACAATTTAGTGATATATCCTGGTCTTTAAATGCAAAAGATAGTTTTAACCCTTCAAATTATAACACATATGTAAAACTCTAATAATAAAATAAAATTGTGAGCATACAAAATTGTATTTATTTTATATTTTTTACCAATTCTTTCAATGGTTAATAAAAAGTAATCCAGTACAAATAAAGTTGACATTATTTTACTATTCGAGAGGCAAGTAACAACACGTGAATATTTATATATTTGGACTAAATAATGGTGTTTTCTCACACATTAACAATGTTTACATTTTGTATAAGCTTTACAGAAAAAATAATCTCCTCACCTCTCAAAGTCTAAAGAGTATATAAAGGAATAAAATAAAGTAGTGTAAATTGTGCAGAGAAATGGTGCAAATCGTATGACTTAGGAGCACTGACTATAAAGTTGTTATTTAACTTGAAATACCTCTACTGTACTTTTGTACCTTTAAATTGCCAAGATATAAATACTATAAATGGTCTAAAAGATATACTAAGAAGTACCAAAGATGCCTTAATAAATATGCAGCTCATGACAAAAATTAATACCCAAAAAGTATTTTCTTTATACCTATTATTGTCTTTGTTACTGTTAACCACAATACACTTCCTGTCATGTTGAATCACTGTTGAATCAAAGTCACTTTCTCCAATACACCTGATCTTACCTCACTGACCAGCACCAGTATGCTACTGTGAACGTTGCTACTTCTCCCACACTACCAAATGTTACTGTGAACGTTGCTACTTCTCCCACACTACCAAATGTTACTGTGAACGTCGCTACTTCTCCCACACTACCAAATGTTACTGTGAACGTTGCTACTTCTCCCACACTACCAAATGTTACTGTGAACGTCGCTACTTCTCCCACACTACCAAATGTTACTGTGAACGTTGCTACTTCTCCCACACTAGCAGATAATGTTGACACTCCACAGGGTAGTATAAGAGGCCCCTTCATCTTTCTCATATACATCAATGACCAACCAACTGCCACATAACACCTTAAGCCAGTTCTATTGCTGATGACATAACCATCATTGTCTATATTGCTAACCAACTTATTCGCACACACTGAAAACTGAACTAAAAAAAAACTTATGCCTAAAAGCTAACAAACGCACCCTTAACATGTAAAAACTGATTGCATATTATTTGAAAACAAGGTAACCAATCAAATAGAACTGAGAATAACTCCTTGGTGATTACAACCACAACAAACTGAACTTCTATTGCCATATATAAAATATAAACAAGTATCTAAAACTAATGACATTGTAAAATCCTATACTATGTACCTCGCTCTACCTTGACTGTGTTATATTTTTACCAATATGTTCATATCTCGTATTCGATATCTGCGCCTCGGTATCCAACACTCAAAATTACATCAGACAAATAATTACTCAACATAAATCCTAAGTTAGAGCTTCAATAAACTCCAATCCAAGACAGCATGCGGCATGGTTAATTAAATCCTTGATAGTGATAATTTTATAAAAGCCCTTAACACATTCTATATTTTTGAAACTTTAAAGTACAGAACCCTTGGATACCATACAAGAAAATATATGTTTGCATTTATTTGCATGGCAGAAATATCACGCAAATTAATGTCTTAAATTGTTGAATAACCTTCTAAATGTATTGAAATGTTTAATTATTTTTAACCAATTTAAAAGTGAAAGAAACAAATAGTTTATTACCATCATGAAGCCAAATTCTCAGTTTTCTTCACCCTAATTACAATAATTTGTGTTCGCAGTTTTGTGAAAATTGTGAAACATATCTCTATTGCTATTCTAATTAGTTACCATTAAAGTTACAGAATAAAAAATAATGTATATGCCTTTTATTATTAAGTATTAATAGGCCTTGAAAAGCTAGGCTTGGTTGCTGTTTTCTTTCATGGACTGTGTTCAGTATTAGTAGTTCAAATGTCTCTAGTTTGTACTTTCCTCCACAATACACATTAAATTTTTGGGATCTATCAATAACAATAAAACTGAATATGTGTCAATGTGAGGTTGGAGAGCAGACACTTTGGGTTAGTCTCATTAAACTTTGCATGATTGAGATTCCATCAAGTGTCATAGAGGGCTGAGGTCATCCATGAGGGAGGGGGGCATGGGCCGGATGCCCCCCCTTCACCAAGTGTGGATGCCAGATGTTATGCCTCAGGGCTAAAGATTTTAAAACGAGTTAAAATAATAATGAATTCTGATATTGACTTCAAAATAAATGTTCAGATGACAGATTTGCATTCTTGGTGCAACTTTTTGTTTATAGAGATAGGAAAGGGGATTGTAAATACAAGGAGAGGGAGGCAGGGGGAAGGTGCGTTGGGACAGGGAGGGAGAAGTTGGGGAGAAAGGTGTGTGGGGGCATGGAAGGAAGAGACGTGGGAAGGGCATATATAAGCAGGAAGGGAGGGAAGTGACGTGGGAAGGGCATATCTAAGCAGGAAGGGAGGAGGAAGGTGAAGGGTAAGAGTACTCCGGTCCCCTTTTCGGGAACTCAGGGTGGTGGCAAGTTTTTTCTTATGTGGTACGTCATACGAAGACCGTAGCAACTACTATCTCTCTCTCTCTCTCGCTATCACTCTAACTCGCTCTCCCTCTGTCTCTTTCTCGTTCTTCCGCTCGCTCGCTGTCTCCCTTTTGTTCGCTTTCTCCCCCACTCTCTGACTCTCTTCTCCCTTGAGTTGTCTACACAGAGCTCTGTCTATCATTATTACCAGGTTTAGTTCCTAGTATGACGGCCCGAGTCTTAATATATTACATTAGCAGTGGGCAGCCGTTATTACGATGGTGATACTGGCAGCTGTTATTACAATGGTGATAGTGGCAGCCGTTATTACAATGGTGATAGTGGCAGCCGTTATTACGATGGTG
This sequence comes from Procambarus clarkii, assembly GCF_040958095.1. Taxonomy (NCBI): domain Eukaryota; kingdom Metazoa; phylum Arthropoda; class Malacostraca; order Decapoda; family Cambaridae; genus Procambarus; species Procambarus clarkii. The sequence goes on along the minus strand of NC_091173.1, from coordinate 25,662,248 downwards.
ATAGTGGCAGCCGTTATTACAATGGTGATAGTGGCAGCCGTTATTACAATGGTGATAGTGGCAGCCGTTATTACAAAGGGGACAGTGGCAGCCGTTATTACAATGGTGATAGTGGCAGCCGTTATTACAATGGTGATAGTGGCAGCCGTTATTACAATGGTGATAGTGGCAGCCGTTATTACAAAGGTGATAAGAACATAAGAACAAATGTAACTGCAGGAGACCTATTGGCCCATACGAGGCAGCTCCTATCTATAACCACCCAATCCCACTCATATACTTGTCCAACCCGCGCTTGAAACAATCGAGGGACCCCAGCTCCACCACGTTACGCGGTAATTGGTTCCACAAATCTACAACCCTGTTACTGAACCAGTATTTACCCAAGTCTTTCCTAAATCTAAACTTATCCAATTTATACCCATTGTTTCGTGTTCTGTCTTGTGTTGATACTTTTAATATCCTATTAATATCCCCTATGTTATGTCCATTCACCCACTTGTAAACCTCTATCATGTCACCACTAACTCTTCGCCTTTCCAGTGAATGCAACTTAAGCTTTGTTAATCTTTCTTCATATGAAAGATTTCTAATTTGGGGAATTAACTTAGTCATCCTACGTTGGACACGTTCAAGTGAATTTATATCCATTCTATAATACGGCGACCAAAACTGAACTGCATAATCTAAATGGGGCCTAACCAGAGCAAGATATAGCTTAAGAACCACACCAGGTGTCTTGTTACTAAAGCTTTGATTAATAAATCCCAGTGTCCTATTCGCCTTATTACGAACATTCATGCATTGATCCTTTTGTTTTAAATTCTTACTAATCATAACTCCCAGATCCCTTTCGCAATCCGACTTCGCAATCTCAACACTATCTAGCTCGTATCTTGTAACTCTATCATCATTACTTAGCCTCAGAACTTTACATTTATCAGAATTAAACTGCATTTGCCAATCCTTTGACCATTTCAAAACCCTATCTAGATCAACTTGAATTGATAGTGAGTCCTCCTCCGAATTAATTTCCCTACCGATGTTCGTATCATCGGCAAATTTGCAAATGTTGCTACTCAAACCTGAATCTAAATCATTTATATATATTATAAACAACAGAGGTCCCAGGACAGAGCCCTGAGGTACTCCACTAACAACATTATCCCACTGTGACTTAACCCCATTTATACTAACTCTCTGTTTCCTTTGGAATAGCCATGCCCTATTCCAAGTTAATATAGCACCCCCAATACCATGAGCTTCTATTTTTTATTTAATTAGTCTTTCATGTGGCACTGTATCAAAAGCTTTCCTAAAGTCAAGGTACACAACATCACAATCCTTACCACTATCAACTGCCTCAACTATGCTGGAATAAAAAGTTAGCAAATTTGTTAAACATGAACGGCCATTTGTAAAACCATGTTGCGACTCATTTATTAATTTATGTTTTTCAAGATGGAGACGAATTGTATTTGCAATTATTGATTCAAGTAACTTTCCCACAATAGACGTTAGGCTAATTGGCCGATAGTTTGACGCAAGTGATCTATCTCCTTTCTTAAAAATTGGTACCACATTAGCTACCTTCCATGACTCTGGCACTCTGCCTGACTCTATTGATTTATTAAATATGGTAGACAGTGGCTCGGAAAGCTCCTGTTTGCATTCTTTAAGCACCCTGGCAAACACTTCATCCGGCCCTGGGGATTTGTTTGGTTTTAGTTTTTCTAATTGTTTAATTACATCCTCCCTGGTAACTACTAAACTAGTCAACCTGTCCTCATCCCCACCCACATAGACTTGTTCGGCTGAAGGCATATTGTTAAGTTCTTCTTTAGTAAATACAGATATAAAATATTTGTTAAAAATACTACTCATCTCCTTGTCATTATCCGTTATTTGACCTGTCTCAGATTTTAATGGACCTATCCTTTCCCTAGTCTTAGTTCGATATAACTGAAAAAAACCTTTAGGATTTGACTTTGCTTGCAATGCAATGCGATCTTCATAGTTTCTTTTTGCTTTCCTAATCTCTTTTTTAACATTTCTAACCAGTTGTATGAATTCCTGTTCTAACCTGACTTCCCCATTCTTAATCCTTTTGTACCAAGCTCTCTTTTTACCTATAAGGTTCTTTAAATTATTTGTTATCCACTTTGGGTCATTAGTATTCGACCTATTCAATTTGTATGGTATACTACGTTCCTGTGCTTTGTTTAGAATATTCTTAAATAAGTTATTTATTAAATCCACATCGAAATCCCCTTTTACGTCACCTATCGCTGGGTTCATGTCTCGCTCTAAGACCGGCCCACACCCCATACCCAAGACTTTCCAATCTATTTGACCCAAAAAATTTCTTAGGCTATTAAAATCAGCTTTTCGAAAATCTGGCACTTTAACAGAATTTTCTCCTACAGGTCTATTCCATTCTATGCTAAATCTGATTACTTTGTGATCACTGTTCCCTAGCTCACTCCCTATTTCGATGTCATTAATTTGTGTTTCCCTGTTAGTTAACACTAAATCAAAAATATTATTTTCCCGCGTTGGTTCCTTAATGTGTTGCGTAAGAAAGCAATCGTCAATTAATTCTAGAAAATCTTCTGCTTCACTATTCCCTGTTTTGTTCACCCAGTTTATTCCACTAAAGTTAAAGTCACCCATGACATAAATACTCTTAGATCTAGATGCTCTAGATATTTCATCCCATAGATGCTTTGCTTCCATTCTGTCTAAATTTGGTGGCCTATATATAACTCCTATTATAATATTATTTGCTTTTTCGTTTAATTCTATCCAAATAGTTTCTGTGTGTGGCTCAGTTTTGATTCCCTCTTTGAGACTACATTTCAAATTGTCCCTAACACCATGTAAGGAGGGGGCTACTCCCCCTCCTCGTCTAATATATCTATCTGTGTGAAATAGTTTAAATCCATTTATCTGATATTCAGCTAATAGTTCTCTATTTTCTACATTCATCCACGTTTCGGTAAGTGCGATAATATCTATTTTTTCTGTGCAGTATATGGTAGTGGCAGCCGTTATTACAATGGTGATAGTGGCAGCTGTTATTACAATGGTGATAGTGGCAGCCGTTATTACAATGGTGATAGTGGCAGCTGTTATTACAATGGTGATAGTGGCAGCTGTTATTACAATGGTGATAGTGGCAGCTGTTATTACAATGGTGATAGTGGCAGCTGTTATTACAATGGTGATAGTGGCAGCCGTTATTACAATGGTGATAGTGGCAGCTGTTATTACAATGGTGATAGTGGCAGCTGTTATTACAATGGTGATAGTGGCAGCTGTTATTACAATGGTGATAGTGGCAGCCGTTATTACAATGGTGATAGTGGCAGCTGTTATTACAATGGTGATAGTGGCAGCTGTTATTACAATGGTGATAGTGGCAGCTGTTATTACAATGGTGATAGTGGCAGCCGTTATTACAATGGTGATAGTGGCAGCTGTTATTACAATGGTGATAGTGGCAGCCGTTATTACAATGGTGATAGTGGCAGCCGTTATTACAATGGTGATAGTGGCAGCCGTTATTACAATGGTGATAGTGGCAGCTGTTATTACAATGGTGATAGTGGCAGCTGTTATTACAATGGTGATAGTGGCAGCTGTTATTACAATGGTGATAGTGGCAGCTGTTATTACAATGGTGATAGCGGTGCTGTTATTACAATGGTGATAGTGGCAGCTGTTATTACAATGGTGATAGTGGCAGCCGTTATTACAATGGTGATAGTGGCAGCTGTTATTACAATGGTGATAGTGGCAGCTGTTATTACAATGGTGATAGTGGCAGCTGTTATTACAATGGTGATAGCGGTGCTGTTATTACAATGGTGATAGTGGCAGTTGTTACTACAATGGTGATAGCGGTGCTGTTATTACAATGGTGATAGCGGTGCTGTTATTACAATGGTGATAGTGGCAGCCGTTATTACAATGGTGATAGCGGTGCTGTTATTACAATGGTGATAGCGGTCTGTTATTACAATGGTGATAGCGGTGCTGTTATTACAATGGTGATAGTGGTGCTGTTATTACAATGGTGATAGCGGTGCTCTTATTCGTCATTATACCACCCTCACTGCCTCTCTGCTCTCATCCTCACTTCCTCTCTCCCTCCCTCCCTCACTGCCCTTCTCCCTCCATCACTCACTACCTATCTCCCTGCCACCCACACTTACTGCCTCCCTCACTTACTGCCTCCCTCACTTACTGCCTCCCTCACTTACTGCCTCCCTCACTTACTGCCTCCCTCACTTACTGCCTCCCTCCGTTCCTCACTGCACGAGACCCGTAAGCCACGTGTGAGAGGGACCCACCTGTGTACCAAACCCGTCCTCTTACAAAGAACGTCAGTTTTCGCTCCTATGCGTTATTAAGGCCCAAAATTGTCGTACTAGAAAATAGAAGCGGCTCGTGAAGGTGACATACTGTCCCGTTTTCTGTTTTGGGTCCTCTGGCTTAGTCTGTTAGGTTAGGAGAGGACACTTTATCTTAACCGTTTTCTTGACGTTTAGAAACCTTAGGAGGACTGGCTAGTGGTGTACTACCGCCACCCATTGAGGGAGGGAGGCAGCGACCACCCGCCTGCTGGCTAGCCTGGAAAGTTTCAGTCTAAGACAATAAATCATTTATGATACAAGTATTTTTATAACATTTATTATCCTAATAATATTACTAAAATATATGAGCATGTACATGCAAAATTTAAGAAAAATATTCTGGCAAACAGGGTTGAGCTTTATAGGCATATTGTATCACGATGGAGCCCATCCCTCCCCACCACCAGGATGGAGCCCATCCCTCCCCACCACCAGGATGGAGCCATCCCTCCCCACCACCAGGATGGAGCCATCCCTCCCCACCACCAGGATGGAGCCCATCCCTCCCCACCACCAGGATGGAGCCCATCCGTCCCCACCACCAGGATGGAGCCCATCCCTCCCCACCACCAGGATGGAGCCCATCCCTCCCCACCACCAGGATGGAGCCATCCCTCCCCACCACCAGGATGGAGCCCATCCCTCCCCACCACCAGGATGGAGCCCATCCGTCCCCACCACCAGGATGGAGCCCATCCCTCCCCACCACCAGGATGGAGCCCATCCCTCCCCACCACCAGGATGGAGCCATCCCTCCCCACCACCAGGATGGAGCCCATCCCTCCCCACCACCAGGATGGAGCCCATCCCTCCCCACCACCAGGATGGAGCCCATCCCTCCCCACCACCAGGATGGAGCCATCCCTCCCCACCACCAGGATGGAGCCCATCCCTCCCCACCACCAGGATGGAGCCATCCCTCCCCACCACCAGGATGGAGCCCATCCCTCCCCACCACCAGGATGGAGCCCATCCCTCCCCACCACCAGGATGGAGCCCATCCCTCCCCACCACCAGGATGGAGCCCATCCCTCCCCCACCACCAGGATGGAGCCATCCCTCCCCACCACCAGGATGGAGCCCATCCCTCCCCACCACCAGGATGGAGCCCATCCCTCCCCACCACCAGGATGGAGCCCATCCCTCCCCACCACCAGGATGGAGCCCATCCCTCCCCACCACCAGGATGGAGCCCATCCCTCCCCACCACCAGGATGGAGCCCATCCCTCCCCACCACCAGGATGGAGCCCATCCCTCCCCACCACCAGGATGGAGCCCATCCCTCCCCACCACCAGGATGGAGCCATCCCTCCCCACCACCAGGATGGAGCCCATCCCTCCCCACCACCAGGATGGAGCCCATCCCTCCCCCACCACCAGGATGGAGCCCATCCCTCCCCACCACCAGGATGGAGCCCATCCCTCCCCACCACCAGGATGGAGCCATCCCTCCCCACCACCAGGATGGAGCCCATCCCTCCCCACCACCAGGATGGAGCCCATCCCTCCCCCACCACCAGGATGGAGCCCATCCCTCCCCACCATCAAGATCCCATACAGTTTGCTGCAAGTCACAAATAATCTACCAACTGCATAATTAATAAATAAAATTTAATTTGTTTAATTAAAAAACAGGAGGCAAAAAATATTAATTATAAAACAATTATAGTATAACTGTACACTTAACACGAAAATTAACATATCCTGGAATATATATTGTACAGCTAAGATTATAATTTTAATATAGGCGGGGAGGTTTGGCAGCCTAGTACATGATCAGGGATCCCTCTCTCCCTCCCTCACCGCTACTCTCCCTCCCCCACCGCTACTCTCCCTTCCCCACCGCTACTCTCCCTTCCCCACCGCTACTCTCCCTCACCCACCCCTACTCTCCCTCACCCACCGCTACTCTCCCTCCCTCACCGCTACTCTCCCTTCCCCACCGCTACTCTCCCTTCCCCACGTCTACTCTCCCTTCCCCACCGCTACTCTCCCTCACCCACCGCTACTCTCCCTTCCCCACCGCTACTCTCCCTCCCCCACCGCTACTCTCCCTCCCCCACCGCTACTCTCCCTCCCCCACCGCTACTCTCCATCCCTCACCGCTACTCTCCCTCCCCCACCGCTACTCTCCCTTCCCCACCGCTACTCTCCCTCCCCCACCGCTACTCTCCCTTCCCCACCGATACTCTCCCTCCCCCACCGCTACTCTCCCTTCCCCACCGCTACTCTCCCTCCCCCACCGCTACTCTCCCTTCCCCACCGCTACTCTCCCTCCCCCACCGCTACTCTCCCTCCCCCACCGCTACTCTCCCTTCCCCACCGCTACTCTCCCTCCCCCACCGCTACTCTCCCTTCCCCACCGCTACTCTCCCTCCCCCACCGCTACTCTCCCTTCCCCACCGCTACTCTCCCTCACCCACCGCTACTCTCCCTCCCCCACCGCTACTCTCCCTCCCCCACCGCTACTCTCCCTCACCCACCGCTACTCTCCCTCCCCCACCGCTACTCTCCCTCCCCCACCGCTACTCTCCCTCCCCCACCGCTACTCTCCCTTCCCCGCCGCTACTCTCCCTCCCCCACCGCTACTCTCCCTCCCCCACCGCTACTCTCCCTCCCCCACCGCTACTCTCCCTTCCCCACCGCTACTCTCCCTTCCCCACCGCTACTCTCCCTCCCCCACCGCTACTCTCCCTCCCCCACCGCTACTCTCCCTCCCTCCCCCACCGCTACTCTCCCTTCCCCACCGCTACTCTCCCTCACCCTCACTCTATGTCACTGCCTCTATCCCTCACTGTATCTAGCCCTCAGGTTGGTATCCAGCTTGGTGGGAAAAACAATGTTTGATTACAATTGTTGACCTCCTATATAACCGTCACACACAAGGTGCTTATAATTACAAATGTCGCCTCAAGAGGATTCAAGGAAAATACTGCATACTATACACAGTAGGCCTTTTCTAAGGTATATAAAGATACATTATTGTACAGTTTAGTAGTACTGAATATAACAATATATATATATATATATATATATATATATATATATATATATATATATATATATATATATATATATATATATATATATATATATATATATTTATATATATAACTGAAAACTCACACCCCAGAAGTGACTCGAACCCATACTCCAAGGAGCAACGCAACTGGTATGTACAAGACGCCTTAATGTGGATTAAGGCGTCTTGTACATACCAGTTGCGTTGCTCCTCGGAGTATGGGTTCGAGTCACTTCTGGGGTGTGAGTTTTCAGTTGCATATTGTCCTGGGGACCATTCAGGCTTGTTCGCATTTGTGTTCCTCACGTGTGCCCCAAAGAATGAGGTGATTTGGTAAAATGCTATGCCCAAGATTACTATCCGAGTGCCGGCGGTGGGGTGGTTCAAATAGCCTCGGCTATCACCTCATTAGTCCGGTCGTGATGGTCAAGTGGATTAAGGCGTCTTGTACATACCAGTTGCGTTGCTCCTCGGAGTATGGGTTCGAGTCACTTCTGGGGTGTGAGTTTTCAGTTGCATATTGTCCTGGGGACCATTCAGGCTTGTTCGCATTTGTGTTCCTCACGTGTGCCCCAAAGAATGAGGTGATTTGGTAAAATGCTATGCCCAAGATTACTATCCGAGTGCCGGCGGTGGGGTGGTTCAAATAGCCTCGGCTATCACCTCATTAGTCCGGTCGTGATGGTCAAGTGGATTAAGGCGTCTTGTACATACCAGTTGCGTTGCTCCTCGGAGTATGGGTTCGAGTCACTTCTGGGGTGTGAGTTTTCAGTTGCATATTGTCCTGGGGACCATTCAGGCTTGTTCGCATTTGTGTTCCTCACGTGTGCCCCAAAGAATGAGGTGATTTGGTAAAATGCTATGCCCAAGATTACTATCCGAGTGCCGGCGGTGGGGTGGTTCAAATAGCCTCGGCTATCACCTCATTAGTCCGGTCGTGATGGTCAAGTGGATTAAGGCGTCTTGTACATACCAGTTGCGTTGCTCCTCGGAGTATGGGTTCGAGTCACTTCTGGGGTGTGAGTTTTCAGTTGCATATTGTCCTGGGGACCATTCAGGCTTGTTCGCATATATATATATATATATATATATATATATATATATATATATATATATATATATATATATATATATATATATATATATATATATATATATAAATATATGTCGCACCTAGTAGCCAGAACGCACTTCTCAGCCTACTATGCAAGGCCTAATTTGCCTAATAAGCCAAGTTTTCATGAATTAATTGTTTTTCCACAACCTAACCTACCTAACCTAACCTAACCTAACTTTTTCGGCTACCTAACCTAACCTAACCAATAAAGATAGGTTAGGTTAGGTTACGTAGGGTTGATTAGGTTCGGTCATATATCTACGGTTATTTTAACTCCAATAAAAAAAAATTGACCTCATACATAATAAAATGGGTAGCTTTATCATTTCATAAGAAAAAAATTAGAGAAAATATAATAATTCAGGAAAACTTGGCTTATTAGGCAATTCGGGCCTTGCATAGTAGGCCAAAAAGTGTGTTCTGGCTACTAGGTACGATATATATATATATATATATATATATATATATATATATATATATATATATATATATATATATATATATATATATGCATAAAGGCTGAATGGTCTCAAAGCCAATATAAAACCAAAAACTCTGGATCCCTGAGGGATTCGAACCCGATCAGCCAGGGTTTCTAGGCCCCCAGTAGTACTGTGCTGTAACCACTCGGTTTTCTGAAAGTGTTTGGAAGTCATGAGGCCTGCCTGCACCCTTTTACAAACCCATGCACCTTAGTAAGGTTCATATTGCCGTACAGTTGCAAGTCCTGTAATGTGGCCTCACAAAGATTATCAAAAATGTCTAGGGAAAGAAAAAAAGAAATACAACTGTCTAATGACAACCATGGGGCTAAGTGGGCTATGGTGAGCCCGTAAAAATAATTTACACACAAATTCCTTGTACTTATACTCTATTGGATGAGGTGAGATGGTACAAAAGTTTTGGGTGAGGTGACAAACACAAGACAGAACACGAAACAATGGGTATAAATTGGATAAGTGAACATATGAATGGAAGTAACTGCAGAAGGCCTATTGGCCCATACTTCTTCTTGCTGCTTCCATATTGGTTTGGGGTCTTGAAGTGAGTAGAATGTAGTTGTGCATTAATTGGCTGTTGATTGCTGGTGTTGACTCTTTGATGTATAGTGCCTCGCTGATGTCAAGCCGCCTGCTATCGCTGTACCTATCGCTGATTTCTGTGTTGTTTGTTAAGATTTCTCTGGTGATGGTCTGGTTGTGAGAAGAGATTATTATATGTTCCTTGATGGAGCCCTGTTGCTTATGCATTGTTAATCGCCTGGAAAGAGACATTATTGTCTTGCCTATATACTGAGTTCTTAGGGGGCTTACAGTCCCCAAGTGGGCATTTAAAGGCATAGAAGACATTGGTCTCTTTTAAGGCGTTCTGCTTGGTATTTGGAGAGTTTTTCATGAGTAGAATTGCCGTTTTTTTGGTTTTATAATAGATTGTCAATTGTATTTTCTGATTTTTGTCTGTATGGATAACGTTCCTATCAACAATATCTTTCAAGACCCTTTCCTCTGTTTTATGAGCCATCGAAAAGAAGTTCCTGTAAAATAGTCTAATAGGGGGTACAAGTGTTGTGTTAGTTGACTCTTCAGAGGTTGCATGGCGTTTCACTTTCTATTTATGATGTCTTCAACGAAACCGTTAGAGAAGCCGTTGTTGACTAGGACCTGCCATACCCTACAGAGTTCTTCATCGACTTGCTTCCAATCTGAGCTGTGGCTGAGAGCACGGTCGACGTAAGCGTTGACAATACTCCTCCTGTACCTGTCTGGGCAGTCACTCTTGGCATTGAGGCACATTCCTATGTTGGTTTCCTTAGTGTTGACTGCAGTGTGGAAGCCTCCGCTCTTTTCCGTGACTGTTACATCCAGAAAGGGCAGCGTCCCATTATTCTCCATTTCGTAAGTGAAGCTCAACACAGAATTCCGCTCAAATGCCTCCTTCAGCTGCTGCAGACATCTGGCATCAGGTACCTGTGTAAAAATGTCGTCAACATACCTGCAGTATATGGCGGGTTTCAAGCCCATGTCAACTAAGACCCTCTGCTCGATGGTGCCCATGTAGAAGTTCGAACAGGACACCTAGGGGGGAACCCATGGCGACCACATCTACTTGCTTATACTTGTGCCCATCTGGGCTCAAGAAGGATGCCTCTTTAGTGCAGGCTTGGATTAGTTTCCTCAGTGTGTTTTCTGGCATGTCAAGAGGAGTGCAAGCTGGGTTACGATACACTCTGTCTGCTATCATCCCGTCCACCGGCACGTTGGTAAATAGTGACTCTTCATCCAATGAGGCTCTTATCCCCGTGGCCTGCGCTCTCCGCAGTAGGTCAACAAATTCCTTGGGAGACTTCAGGCTAAAAGCACAAGGTACGTAAGGAGTCAGCAACCCGTTGAGTCGTTTAGCCAGTCTGTATGTGGGTGGGTACCTTACCTTGAGATTACCTTGAGGTGCTTCCGGGGCTTAGTGTCCTCGCGGCCTGGTCGTCGACCAGGCCTCCTGGTTGCCGGACTGATCAACCAGGCTGTTGGACGTGGCTGCTCGCAGCCTAACGTATGAGTCGCAGCCTGGTTGATCAGGTATCCTTTGGAGGTGCTTATCCAGTTCTCTCTTGAACACTGTGAGGGGTCGGCCAGTTATGCCCCTTATGTGTAGCGGAAGCGTGTTGAACAGTTTCGGGCCTCTGATGTTGATAGAGTTCTCTCTCAGAGTACCTGTTGCACCTCTGCGTTTCAACGGGGGTATTCTGCACATCCTGCCATGTTTTCTGGTCTCATGTGATGTTATTTCTGTGTGCAGGTTTGGGACCAGCCCCTCTAATATTTTCCACGTGTAAATTATTATGTACCTCTCCCGCCTGCGCTCAAGGGAGTACAGTTTTAGGCTCTTTAATCGGTCCCAATAGTTTAGATGTTTTACTGAGTGGATTCTAGCAGTAAAGGATCTCTGCACGCTCTCCAGGTCAGCAATTTCTCCAGCTTTGAAAGGGGCTGTCATTGTGCAGCAGTACTCTACTCTAGAGAGCACAAGCGTTTTGAAAAGTATCATCGGTGTAGCATCTCTAGTGTGAAAAGTTCTTGTTAACCAACCTGTCATTTTTCTTGCAGTTGTGATGGCTACTTTATTGTGTTCTTTAAAGGTAAGGTCTTCCGACATGAGTACACCCAGATCCTTTATATTGCCTTTTCGTTCTATGTAATGATTTGCCTGAGTTTTGTACGTGGTTTCCGTTTTTATATTTTCATTTTTTCCATAGCGCATGAGCTGGAACTTATCTTCGTTAAACACCATATTATTTTCTGTAGCCCATAGATAGACCTGATCTACATCTGCCTGGAGGTTTGCCGTGTCCTCTATGTTGCCTACTCTCATGAAGATCCTAGTGTCATCTGCAAAGGATGATACAGTGCTATAGGTTGTGTTCTCGTCTATGTCCGAAATGAGGATGAGAAAAAGTACTGGAGCAAGCACAGTACCCTGGGGGACTGAGCTCTTCACGGTTGATGGGCTGGATTTTATTTTGTTGACTATTACACATTGGGTTCTGTTGGTCAGGAAATTGTAGATCCATCTGCCTATTTTTCCGGTAATTCCTTTTGAACGCATTTTATGTGCAATAACACCATGGTCACATTTATCAAAAGCTTTTGCGAAATCTGTGTAAATTACATCAGCGTTTTGTTTGTCTTCCATAGCATCTAATGCCATATCATAGTGGTCCAGCAACTGCGACAGGCAAGAGTGCCCTGTTCTGAAACCATGTTGTCCGGGGTTATGGAGATGCTGTGATTCCATGTATTTTGTGATCTTATTTCTTAGCACTCTCTCAAAAAATTTTATGATGTGCGATGTTAGTGCTATCGGTCTGTAATTTTTTTCCTCTGCCTTATTTCCTCCTATATGAAGTGGTGCTATCTCTGCTGTTTTTAGTATATCAGGAATAACGCCAGTATCTAGGCTTTGTCTCCACAGAATGTGAAGGGCCTGCGATAGTGGTTTTTACAGTTCTTTATGAATATGGAGGTCCAAGAATCCGGGCCTGGTGCAGAGTGCATAGGCATACTGTTTATGGCTTCTTCAAAATCCAGTGGGGATAGGGTGACGTCTGATATATGATTTGATGTTGGTATCATATCCATGAAAAATTCCTTTGGGTTATCAATCTTTAGTGTGTTTAATGGCTCGCTGAAAACAGAGTCGTACTGCTTCCTCAGTAGCTCGCTCATTTCTTTGTTGTCATCGGTGAAAGTTCCATCTCCCTTTCGCAGGGACCCGATACTAGATGTGGTTTTTGATCTTGATTTTGCATAGGAGAAAAAATATTTCGGATTTCTCTCTATTTCACTGATGGCCTTTTGCTCTCTTTGCCTCTCCTGGGTTTTGTATGATTCTTGTAGCTTCCGTTCAATTGTTTCTATTTCTCTACCTAACCTTCTTCGCCGTTCTTGAGATAGGGTGCGACTCTCAAGTTGTTCCGCGATTCGTTTTCTTCGCCTATATAGGGAACGACGTTCCCGTTCCAATCTGCATCTCTACCTCTTTTTTCTTAGGGGTATACGGTTTGAACATATTTCTAGTGCTACTGAGCTCATTTTTTCCAGGCATTTGTTCAGGTTTGCATTTTCTAGCTGTTCTTCCCAGTTTATTTCTGTGAAGTCCTGGTTTATTTGCTCCCAGTTTATCTGTTTATTATTGAAGTTGAATTTGCTGAAATCTCCTCCACCGGGAATCTGGACTGGTTTTGAAGGTCTACTCCCCATGGTTGTCATAACTTCAATTAAGTTGTGATCGGAGTAACAGGTATTTGTAATCATTATGTTCCTGATCAATTCATCATTATTAGTGAAAATGAGGTCCAGCGTGTTCTCCTTCCTAGTTGGTTCTACTATTTGCTGGTTTAAGGCAAACCTGTCGCACATCCGTAGCAGGTCATTTGCATGTGCCTGTTCATTTAGGCTACTTCCTGGTATTCTTTCTGATATTACCGTATTAGCCAGGTGCTTCCATTTAAGGTGCCGTAGGTTGAAGTCCCCAAGCAGGATGATGTTCGGAGCTGGATTTGTGAGGTTTTCCAAGCAGTGTTCTCTTTTCATTAGTTGGTCTTTGAACTGCTGAGGGTTTGCCTCCGGTGACTTATATACAAGGACAATAACTACATTTAGAATCTCTATTTTGATTATCAGCACTTCCACCATATCATTTGAGGTGTTTAGCAGTTCAGTACAGATGAGTGTGTCTTTGATGTAGAGGCCGACCCCACCCTGAAGCCGGTGTTTCCTATCACATCTGAAAAGATTGTACTCTGAGATCCATATTTCACCATCATGGTAGTCCTTTGTGTGGGTTTCTGTTAGGGCTGCAAACACTGCATTTGCCTCATGAAGGAGACCATCTATAAAGTGAACTTTGTTGGATTTGCGTGTTTTTATACCCTGGATGTTGGCAAATATAAATGATGTTATCGTGTTAGTGGTAGTACTGGAAGCCTTACTTGGTGTTAATATCTGAGGCTCTGGTAAGGAGGCCACTGTGTTTGCGTCCAGGGTGTGTTGTTTTGGAAGTGATTCGTCCAGTTTTGGTAGTTGGACGGGAGTTGTCTGGTGTAGTACCTGTGTGCTTGTTGATAATTTGTATTCCAGTCTTGTGGGTATCTCCCTTCCCCTCTGTAATCCTGTAGTGGTTCCATCAGACTGTTCCTCTCTCTTATATTTACTACTCTGTTTCTGCCTTCCTCTAAAAAATTTCCAGTAGTGTCATATTGATCTTCCCGTCTATAACGCTGTGTACCTCTCACGTGGAATTCCGGACACTGAAGATTGTAGCATTTTTTGTCCCTAATTGAAAATTGACATAATTTAGGGTGGAAGTATCTACACCCTGTTCCAAAACGGCATGTACCCCTCGCCAACATGTTCCTGCATTTTCGAGGATGCAGAAAATGGCATTTTGCTCCTAATTTTCCATATTTGCATATTCCTTTAGAGTAGAATTTGCAAATATGTTCCGGTTTTGCGCTTTTCAAGGTATTTATATCTGTGACTGTCTTGTCTACCGCTTTATTGGAGCCATCTCCGTTTTTCGTCCCAATTCCTTCATCTATGCACTCTGTCTCACTGTTGCTCTCATCGTTTATATTATCTGGCTCTGCAATATTGCTGTTATTTTGTACCACCATACCCTCCTCCTCCACACTACTGCTGCGGTTCTCTAAACTATCTGTTCCTGAGTTTTGGTCGTTATCCAATGTTGACTTTTCCTAGTCCGCATATATCACTGGTAGCCTGTCTGTGAATGATAATCTCTGTGACTCGGGAATGTTTTTCATCAGTTTAGTTATGTTCTCTAACATTAATCTGTCATCTTTGCAAACCCAGTAAATTCCTTGCCTCTTTATGCATCCTGGAGCTAATTCTGTACAGCCCAGGTGAAATCTTATGTTGCAGATGCAGCACGTTACGCCTGCATTACGTCTTCCCAGTACTCCCGAACACTCGCCACACCTCTCCATTGTCTGGTGTATTGTGTT